>NC_133336.1:79878973-80178973 GCF_042186555.1 Aquarana catesbeiana
GGTTGCAAATCCTTTGCAGTCAATTACAGCCTGAAGTCTGGAATGCATAGACATCACCAGGTGCTGGGTTTCATCCCTGGTGATGCTCTGCCAGGCCTCTACTGCAACTGTCTTCAGTTCCTGCTTGTTGTTGTTCATTTTCCCTTCAATTTTGTCTTCAGCAAATGAAATGCATGCTCAATTGGATACAGGTCAGGTGATTGACTTGGCCATTGCATAACATTCCACTTTTTTCCCTTAAAAAACTCTTTGGTTGCTTTCGCAGTATGCTTCGGGTCATTGTCCATCTGCACTGTGAAGCGCCATCCAATGAGTTCTGAAGCATTTTGCAGATAATATTGCCCGAAACACTTCAGAATTCATCCTGCTGCTTTTGTCAGCAGTCACATCATCAATAAATACAAGAGAACTAGTTCCATTGGCAGCCATACATGCCCACACCATGACACTACCACCACCATGCTTCACTGATGAGGTGGTATGCTTTGGATCATGAGCAGTTCCTTTCCTTCTCCATACTTTTCTCTTCCCATCACTCTGGTACAAGTTGATCTTGGTCTCATCTGTCCATAGGATGTTGTTCCAGAACTGTGAAGGCTTTTTTAGACGTTGTTTGTCAAACTCTAATCCTGCCTTCCTATTTTTGAGGCTCACCGATGGTTTACATCTTGTAGTGAACCCTCTGTGTTCACTCTGGTGAAGTCTTCTCTTGATTGTTGACTTTGACACGCATACATCTACCTCCCGGAGAGTGTTCTTGATCTGGCCAACTGTTGTGAAGGGTGTTTTCTTCACCAGGGAAAAAATTCTTCGGTCATCCTCCACAGTTGTTTTCCGGGTCTTTTGGTGTTGCTGAGCTCACCGGTGCGCTCTTTCTTTTTAAGGATTATCCAAACAGTTGATTTGGCCACACCTAATATTTTTGCTATCTCTCTGATGGGTTTGTTTTTTCAGCCTAATGATGGCTTGCTTCACTGATAGTGACAGCTCTTTTGATCTCATATTGAGAGTTGACAGCAACAGATTCCAAATGCAAATAGCACACTTGAAATGAACTCTGGACCTTTTATTTGCTCCTTGTAAATGGGATAATGAGGGAATAACACACACCTGGCCATGGAACAGCTGAGCAGCCAATTGTCCCATTACTTTTGGTCCCTGAAAAAGTGGGAGGCACATATACAAACTGTTGTAATTCCTACACCGTTCACCTGATTTGGATGTAAATACTCTAGAATTAAAGCCGAAAGTCTGCAGTTAAAGCACATCTTGTTTGTTTCATTTCAAATCCATTGTGCTGGTGTATAGAGCAAAAAAGATTAGAATTGTGTTGATGTCCCAATATTTATGGACCTGACTATATATATATATATATATATATATATATACACACACACACATATTGAAAGCATTCTTACTTTACCACATTTCTTCACACCAGTCTCAAACTTTTGCACAGTACTGTATATTTACACAAAAGTTTTGTGTAAATATACAGTACTGTTTTATTTTAAACTGAATAGGTTATTTTTCAATGTGAGGGTTCACATATATTTTAAGGGCATCTCCCAGGCATATTATCTAAAGGAAGTTTGAATTTATAATGCTGACTTTAAAGCATTATTAAAATCTCCCTGCCCAACAGAATTTTAAAAAAGTTGTTTTGTTTTTTTTGCTTTGGTACATGTTCCCCTGGCCAGTGTCCGGCCTCCCATGCCATTTGTTTGAAAATGTCTTGCCTATTGGACAAGAAAATGGCTATTACTGTTTTTTTATCATTCTACTTCCATTGACTTCAATAAAATTTGGACTTTAGTAATGTTCACTGAACCTGTCTCAAACTAAACCCAGGTACATTTGTTCAGCTCATCTGTAGTCTAATAGTATGAGTATAGAAAAGTGGCCATTGGTATTAGCACCTAGTAAGTCATTTGTAGTTTTTAGGAGAGCAGTTACTGTAGCATGTTGGTGAAAGCCAGACTGAAGGGTCGAGAGGTTGTTTTCAGTGAGGTAGCTCAGGTGGTTGTAGACAATGCACTCTAACTATTATTGCAAGAAAAAAACCTACCTTATCCCTTTCTATTTGCTCCCTATTAAAATGCTGTCCCGATCCTAGCTAGTTTCTACCAGACACATAACTGATGTCTATATCTTTACTATTTGGGGAATTTTTGGTGATTCGTTGATGAGAAGAGGTTTGGGGAATCTGAGATTGTGGTTTAGGGCTGTTGTGGCTACTACTTCCGCTGTTTCATAATATGCCCAATGGGGAATGCTGTATTTAAGACAAGCTAAATGTAAAAGTAAAAAAAAAAAAATCATTTACACATCCAAATCCATGATGCCCAGTTCCCCATGTCCTTTTCCATAATTTAGTATGAAAATGAATTCCCCTGGGGTTCACTGATCCAAAGAAGGGTTTAATTGCTTACGGACAAGCCGCCGCAGTTACACTGCGGCAGGTTAGCTCGGCTGTATGAATCCCTTTAATGGCTATAGCAGGCACGTCCAGCCGTGGCGCATCGCCGGAGGCGCCTATATCTGATGGCCACCCACGATCGCTTCATAGAGAGCCAGAATGGGGATCTGTCAATGTAAACAAACAGATCCCCATTCTGTCAGGGGAGTAGAGAGAGATCGTCCACCATTCTAGTAGTCTAGGGAGCATAGTTCAGCCTCTCCTGAGTGGAAGTCCTTCCTGTACAGCCTCACATGAGTTATATGGTTGAAGCCCCATTCTGGTGGTGCAGGCCTGTCAAAGAAAGCTTTAAACAAGCTTTGGCGTAGGTGATATGCTTTCCATATGCTTTTCACTTCTTTTCTCTGTTTTGTGGGCGTTTGACATTTCCAAGATGGCTGCAGCAGTGCAAGTACACTCTGTGAAAGGCAGGAAGTGATGCGGCCTCTGTGGCCAGTTTCCTGGCTAGCCCTTTTCCAAGATGGTGATCTGAGCATGCTCAGACACTGATATCATCACTAATGGCAAAATGTGACAGTTTTAAAAGGTTCTACGGCATTTTTGGGAAACACATTGATAGTTGCCAACAGTCCTGATTTTCCCGGGACAATCCCGATTTTGGGACACTAGTCCCGATCGGAGGCTGTCCCGAATCGGGATTTTCGGGAAAATCGGGAATGTTTGTTTTTTAATCTTCTGAGCAACTGGCTCCAGCAAAATGGCTGCCGGCGCCACCGCTAGATCTTCCCCCTTGTGTTCAGTGGAGAGAGGAAGGGGGTTTGATCTGTACAGCCAATAAATCGTTTTCTTTAGCTGCACGGATCGGCCCCTCCCCTCTCCACTGAACACACGGCGCCGGTGTCTATTGGTGCCTGCGCAGTACGGAGTGGACACTATCCGATGGGGGGACACTTTTTGCCAGAACACCAGCCGCTCCTGGAGTTCCTGGACGTGTGCTGGGAGGGTCTGCACTGGCACTGGCACTGATAGAGGGGGTGGTCTGCACTAATGAGGGGGGCTGCACTGAGGGGGTTCTGCGCTAATAGAGGGGGGTCTGCACTGATAGAGGGGGGCCTGCACTAATGAGGGGGGCTGCACTGAGGGGGTTCTGCACTAATAAGGGGGTCTGCACTGAGGGGGGTCTGGACTGAGGGGGGTCTGCACTAATAGAGGGGGGGTGTCTGCACTGAGGAGGTTCTGCACTGAGGGGGGTCTGCACTGATAGAGGGGGGTCTGCACTGATAGAGGGGGGCTCGGCACTGTGGAGGGTCTGCACTGATAGAGGGGGTGTCTGCACTGATAGAGGGGGTGTCTGCACTGATAGAGGGGGGTCTGCACTGATAGGGGGGGTGTGCACTGAGGGGGGTCTGCACTGATGTAGGGGGGCCTGCACTGAGGGGGCCTGCACTGATGGAGGGGGGTCTGCACTGAGGGGGTCTATACTGATAGATGGAGGGACCGCACTGAGGGGGGTCTGTATTAAGGGAGAGGGGTCTGTACTGAGGGGGTCTATACTGATGAGGGGGGTCTACACTGAGGGGGTCTAAACTGATGGAGGGGGTTTGTACTTAGTGGGGGGGTCTGTACTGAGGGAGGATGATCTATACTGCTGGAGCGGCGGTCTGTACTTAGTGGGGGGGTTCTTTACTGAGGGAGGGGGGTCTGTACTGAAGGACCATAGTTGGTGGAGGGGGGTGGCACCAATTTTTTTCCGCATTGGGTGACACCAGCTGTAGTGTCGCCACTAGCTCTTGTCTCTGCAGCAATTTAACTTTAATGTACAGGAGGGGGGTTAACTATATACAGGAGGAGGGGGTAACTATATACAGGAGGGGGAGGGTTACCTATATACAGGAGGGGGAGGGTTAACTATATACAGGAAGGAGGGGTTAGCTATATACAGGAGGAGGGGGGTTAGCTATATACAGGAGGAGGGGGGTTAACTATATACAGGAGGAGGGGGGTTAACTATATACAAGAAGGGGAGGGTTACCTATATACAGGAGGGGGAGGGTTACCTATATACAGGAGGGGGAGGGTTAACTATATACAGGAGGGGGAGGGTTAACTATATACAGGAGGGGGTTAACTATATACAGGAGGGGGGAGGGTTAACTATGTACAGGAGAGGGGAGGGTTAACTATATACAGGAGTGGGGGTTAACTATTTACAGGAGGGGGGTTAACTATGTACAGGAGGGGTTACTATGTACAGGGGGGGGACTTAGGACAGGGGGGTAACTATGTACAGGGGGGTAACTAGGGGGAGAGGGGAAACTATGTATAGGGGAGGGGGTAACTATGGCTCTGCCTGGGACACTGATTTAAGGACTGAGGTTGGGAACACTGGTGTAAAGACTGACTCTGCTGGTGGCACCTGATGCAAGGAGGGACTCTGCTGGGGGCACCTGATGCAAGGAGGGACTCTGCCGGGGGCTCCTGATGCAAGGAGGGACACTGCCGGGGGCACCTGATACAAGGACGGACTCTGCCGGGACACCTGATGCAAGGACGGACTCTGCTGGGGACACCTGATGCAAGGACAGACTCTGCTGGGGGCACCCAATGCAAGGAAGGACTCTGCTGGTGGCAGGCGACGTGGCTAGTGACACGCTCAGGGATCCCACTGATTCGGCATTATGGTGAGTTGAATGATTTCATTTTATATTACAATGTAATAATAGAAATAATGCACTTCAATCATCCTGATACCATAACAACCATGGTGCCGGGATGATTGACGCGCTAACACCAGGTGTTTGGAGTATCTTTATCTGCTGATTGTTAAACTTTCTAGAATACACATATTTCTATTGTTGTGTAGGATCTGGGCCTGCTGTCCCTCCATTCCTCTCTACCCCTTTCTCTCTCCATCCCTCATTCATCTCAGACTCTAACCACACCCCCTTTGAGACACGCCCATTTAAACCGCGCCCAGTATTTCACATAAACCACGCCCATTTTTCACCGCGGCATGCTTCGCGCAATGCATTTTCTTTTTTATTGCTATGCCACGCCTACAAACGCATGCCCCGCCCCCTAATTATTATACTGCTCCGCCTACAGCCAAAAAAGTGTCCCACAAATTTTTTTTGCAATGTTGGCAACTATGCACATGGCGGAGTTCTCTACCCATGCATGCTGGATGCTTATGTAGTCATTGTTTGCAGGTATGTTTTCCCTTTTTATGACATTCACCTAGGCTTTTCCTATCTCCTTCACAGTGTTGCTCTGGGATCACTGTGCTCTTAATGTCATTCACCTTGGCTCTTCCTATCTCCTTCCTAATGGCTTGCTCTGGGATCACTGACAGATCTGACAGAACTTAAAAGTTCATGCACTATGTGGAGATTCTTATTTTTCCATGCATGAATCCGTTTCTGATGTGGTGAAAGCTGCACTTCTCTGCCGCCTGTTCGCTGTAAGAGGGGAATCCATCTATCCATTGAGGATCCATAAACCATCTCCTATCCAAGGCCGCTTCGGATGTGACTACTGGAACATCATCAGCAACTCCCAGCAAGCACCCCCAGGATCGGTAGATCCATAAGCCTTAATGACACTCCGCCGTACGATGAGCGTGTCCATCCCTTCTGGTAAACGTATTTACCCCTTCTATTTATGTGTGGACCCTGAATACATGAAGATCACCCACTTGACTTAAGAACACTATTCACATGCGTTTTCTCCTCACTATATATACCACATTGTCTTTGTTGATTAATTTATATTGCACCATGGACATTGCTCCTAGTAACTGGAGTTTGTGTTCTCATTTTATTTACGGTGATTTGTAATCACCATTACGTGTACGATTGGTTAATATACACATTATTTATATATTTAGGGTGGTAATTCACCCCTTTTTGTTTTCACTTCACTTAGCGCTGCATTTATTTTTCTGTTTACATTTTTGCATGGTTACTATACTGGTGATGCTGGCTGCTATTATATTTTGTATATAATCTTTTTCTAGTAGAGCAACAATATTCATCATCTCTTTTTTTGTCAGAAGTGCATACCCTGAAAAAGCGAAAGGTCAACCTGCTGCAGTCTCCTCTGATGGTGGATGCATCATTAATGTGACTGGCAAGACACGTCATCTTGCGGTTACGTACAAGGAGGCTCTAGTTTGAAAATTATATCTAGATCTGAAGTGCTCATACGTATTGTAGCATCTGCAGGTGCCTGCAGATCAGCAATAACCAGCCCATGTGCTGAGTGAGTTTAATGGGAGTGGTTTCATAATTATCAACCAGCTGCTGATAATAGGAGCCTAGCTAACAAAATAGAGGAACTGGAGCTGCTATTACACGAGGTGGACTTAGACTTTGTAGGAATAACTGAAACTTGGTTTGACAGCTCACATGATTGGCTGGAAAATATTCAGGGGTATTCCTTGTATCGGAAGGACAGGAAAGGTATAAGAGAGATAGGGGTGTGTCTATATGTACAAAAATTATGTAAGGGTGGCAGAGAGGAATGACATTGTGAATGGGAACTTAAAAGAGAAGAAGAAGTAAGTGGTAAATGAAAAGTGGGGGTATGGTATAGGCTCCCCAACCTGAGGGAGGAGGAGGAGCTGGGCCTACTAGCACAGTTAGAATTGGCAGCGGGACAGGGAAATGTCATCATAATGGGGGACTTCAATTATCCCAATATTGACTGGGCAGAGGGGACAGCTCACTCATTAAAGGCCCGTCATTTCATGAATGTCTTACAGGACAACTTCATGTCCCAATTAGTGGATTACCCAACTAGAAAGAATGCCCTGCTAGATCTATTAATTATGAACTACCCAAGTCTGATCTCAGATGTGGCAATAGGGACAACTTGGGATCTATCAATCATAGAATGATTGCATTTAATGTAAATCATAAAAAAAGGAGGCATGAGGGTAGCACAAGAATACTAAATCTCAGATGAGCCAATATTTCTGAACTGCGGTCATTACTACATTACATCAATTGGGACCAAATCCTAGAAACATTGAACACGGAAGAAAAATTTAAATGCTGGGGGAATCAAATCTGGGGGTCCTAGTAGATGACAGATTGAGCAATAGCATGCAATGTCAACCTGCAGCTACCAAAACCGGCAGAATATTACCTGCATAAAAAAAGGGATATACTCCAAAGATAAAACTATATTCCTACCACTTTATAAAACTCTGGTTATACCACATCTGGAGTACTCTGTCCAGTTCTGGTCACCAGTTCTCAGGAGGGATGTACTGGAACTGGAGAGAGTCCAAAGAAGGGCAACAAAACTAATAAGGAGACTGGAGGAGCTCAATTACGAGGAACGATTTATTCTCGCTGGAAAAAATAACGCTTGAGAGGAGATACAATGGCAATTTACAAATACCTCAATGGCGATCCCAGCATAGGTAAAAACTATTCAGTCTCAAGGAATGTAAGAGGACACGGGCCACAGGATGAGATTGGAGGAGAAGCAGTTTAACCTTAAACTGCACAAGGGGTTCTTCACTGTCAGGGCAATAAGGATGTGGAACTCTCTTCCACAACTGGTGGTGGCAGTGGGCAGTATGGATATTTTTAAGAGACTCTTGGATGTGCATCTTAACCACTTCAGCCCCGGAAGATTTGGCTGCTCAATGACCAGGCCATTTCTTGCAATGCGGCACTGCGTCGCTTTAACTGACAATTGCGCGGTCGTGCGACGCTGTACCCAAACAAAATTTCCCACAAATAGAATTTTCTTTTGGTGGTATTTGCTCACCTCTGCGTTTTTTATTTTTTGTGCTATAAACAAAAGAAGAGCGACAATTTTGAAAAAAAACACAATATCTTTTACTTTTTGCTATAATAAATATCCCACAAATTTTTTCCTCAGTTTAGGCCGATATGTATTCTTCTTATAATAAGGAAAATACAGCGCTGTGTAAATAATAGGTGTAAACAGCAGCCAACACAGCTATAGACCAAAGCAATAAGTAACAAATAAAAAAGTGTAGCGCTGTAAACCCTAAATACAACCTTTAGGTTAATACGGTGATAAAACCAGTGTTAGAATCCTAATACCAAGGGATATAAAACTGTAAATGTAAATCCTAGAACTCTAAAGATATAGAGTAATAAGACGAAGTGCCAAACAAATAAATATATGCAATGTGATATGATCAATGAATATAAATCATACTTATAATGCAATACATAGATAATAATGAAATCAAGTAAATTAAATAGATGTGATAATCGATAAAATTATATTGCAGTACATATGTTTTTAAATAAACAAAGTGACATAAATAGAAGTGAAAAGAGAAATAATAAAAATTTGTAAGAAAAATAGCCAGTGTGAATTAAAGCACCAATGTGCAACCAAAAATTAAGGGCAGCAGTCCAGACATATGTTAGAAAAAATGTATGGAAAAGTCCAAAAATTTGAAGGGTATTCTCAACACCGAGACCAATAACCTTTGGACATCAATAATAGAAGCTGGAATAGTGAGAGAGCCACCACCGAAGATCTCAAGGAGGCTTACCAGATGTTGGTGACTTGGAGAGGCATATACCACTCAAGTCGCAAAGGCTTTTACACCAGCTAACTGGAGAGGTACATCTCTTCAGGCCACACTCATGGATCCTAAAT
Source organism: Aquarana catesbeiana (assembly GCF_042186555.1). Classification (NCBI taxonomy): domain Eukaryota; kingdom Metazoa; phylum Chordata; class Amphibia; order Anura; family Ranidae; genus Aquarana; species Aquarana catesbeiana. The sequence continues at coordinate 79,888,047 of NC_133336.1, forward strand.
CAGGACAGCAGCTCGGCACCAACGATCTCAAACAGCAGCATAAGGGTAACACTCCAGTAGGGGGCTCCAAACCGGTATTTACATCCCCAGTTGTTGAATCAATCGGTGATGACACAGAGAGCGTAGCGTGTCTCTGATCCCACCAAACGGAAGGAGACAACAGGAAGTGTAATGAAATCTACCCCTAGGAAGCATAGGATATGTATTCTTCTACATATTTTTGGTAAAAACAAAACTGTATATTGATTGGTTTGCGCAAAAGTTATAGCGTCTACAAAATAGGGGATAGATTTATGGAATTTTTATTATTTATCTTTTATCACTAGTAATGGCGGCGATCTGCGATTTTTATCGGGACTGCAATATTGTGACGGACAAATTGGACACTTTTGACACCATTAACAATTATACAGCGATCAGTGCTATAAAAATGCACTGATTACTGTATAAATGTCACTGGTAGGGAAGGGGTTAACACTAGGGGGCGATCAAGGAGTTAACTGTGTTCCCTTACCGTGTTCTAACTGTAGAGGGGGTGGGACTGTCTAGGAGGAGAGAGAGATCGGTGTTCATACTGTACATACACAACATACAGGGATATGGTAAATATTTATAGACACTGACACACGTACACCTACACAGTTTGAACTGGATGGACTATTGTCTATTCAACCTTACCTACTATGTAACTATGAGTCCTTTATGACCCAAACCAGCCAAGGTTTTTCAGTTCTTACAACTGGGGCAAATATGTTCAAAGTTCAGCCTTGTTTGCACTAACAAGGGTTTTAAGGAGCCCTTAACCCTTTACTGATGCAATTCTTAAAAGGCTTGCATGAAGTTATAGACCTGCCAGGAAACCATTGTTCCCTAGGTGGGACTTGCTTATGGTCCTCAGCTCTATCAAGGCCTCATTTCTATCCTACATAATTGGAACAACAATTGTTCCTTATATATTCACAATTAGTCAGATTGTTGTGTTGGCTGCTTCATTCCTTCTTTTTTCCTTTGTTTTTAATAGGAGTTGGCGCAGCATTTTCCACACTTATTTCTATATCCTACATAATTGGCTACACTCTGCAATCTAACCCTGAAGACCGTATTTCTGGTTGCTACAACCTCTGTGAAAAGGGTGTCAGAGCTGCAGGCTTTGTACTCAAGGAGCCTCACCTAACGTTCTACCTGGACAGAATAGTCCCAAAACCCCAGACTGCTTTTATCCATGGGATGTCTTTCTTCTTCCACTTTAACCAGAAAGTCAATTTACGGTCTTTCTAAAGACCTCCCGAAGGGGAAGAGTCCGGGGTCAGACGGTTTTACAAATGCTTACTGTTGTAAGTTTCAATCGCTCTTGTCAAGCCAGATGTGTACCTATTTTAACACATTGGCGTTGTGTTCAGCTGCACCTAAGGAGGCCTGGTTAGCGCACATTACAGTCTTACCTAAAGAGGGAAAGGACCATACCGTTCCCGGTAATTATAGGCCGATTTTGCTACTGAATATGGACTTTAAAATTCTTACCGACGATAGTCCATCCTGATCAAACAGGGTTTATTGCTGGAAGGGAAGCAAGAGACAATTCTAACCAGGTGATCCAACTGATTTATTGGGCTGAACTGCAGACTAACCATCCACCCTGTCTCCTAATTTCCTCTGATGTTCAGGGTAAACTTTCCTTTGGACGGTCTTGACTAAGCTGGGCCTACTGTAAGCCCCAACATGCTTTCATGGATAGCATTGCTTTATAGCTCCCTGGAAGCTAGGGATAAGGTAAATTGCGTCCTTTTGGACCCGCTCCCTATCCGTAACGGGACAAGACAGGGGTGCCCCCTGTCCCATCTCCTATTTGCTCTCACCCTCGAACCACTGCTTAATAAAATACGCCTGAATCCAGACATTAAAGGGTTTACTGTGAGACCGACGGAACATAAATTGTCTTACACAGATGACGTTCTGTTTTATGTGTCTGACCCCTTGATTTCTCTCCCTAATATTATGGTGGAACTGCGGGTTTTCAACTCACTCTCAAACTTTAAGATTAAATTATAATAAATCACAAATTTGGCCTTTAATTATGCCCTCGAGTGTATGCACTCAGTTGCAAGCCTCGTTCTGCTTCACCTGGTGCCACACCTCCCTAAAGTACTTAGGTGTCATCTTCCATCTCACTGCAACCAGTTATACACATGCAACTATGCCCCGATGCTCTCCACCATTAGAGTGGACTTGCAGAGTTGGGATTGCACAGCTTTCTTTTGAATGGGCTGAGTCTGTCTTGAAAAAGAATGTGTTGCCCCATATTCTTTTTTTACTTGCAAATAGTGCCTATCTCTCTACCCAGGTCTTTCTTCTCAACCCTCAATAGTCCATTTTTAAAATATATCTGTAATGGGAAAAGCCCTCGTTTAGCCCTTTGCACCCTGCAGCGCCCTAAATGGGTGGGAGGTATGGACGTACCTGCTCTTCGTTAATACTATGAGGCAATTGCCCTTCAATGGATATTGTATTGGTACCATAGTGTATTCACTAAACTATGGGTTCCCCTCGAAACATTTTTGACAGGCCGCAATCTCTCCCATGCCCCCTGGCTCCTCCAGGAAGGCCAAGGTTTGTCTGAGCTCACCTCTCTTACATCTATCCATGCCTTGAGACAGTGGGATGCCCTAAATAGTCAAGAACGGCTTGCCTCTCATTTTCTCCTCTTACTCCCCTTGGGGGCTTTCCCTGGTTCGCTCTGGGGAAACATCTCTCCTTTTTATGAACCTGGGCAGCTGACGGGGAGATGCAATGTGGCAGATTTCTGCAAGACGAAGGATTACTGTCTCTGGCTACTCTGAGAGCACAGTACAACAGTTTTCCTCTGGAAGACTGGTGTTACAGGCAGTTCCAGCATTTCCTTTGGAGCCTGCCCCAAGCCGTTCGATCTCCAACCTCAGCGACCTTGTTCGAAAAATTATGCATGTCAACCTCAGTGATTCCTCATTCCATTTCTGTGCTGTATGGGATGTTACAGTTGCTAGAGATTAGGGGGAAGCCTGCTTATATAAGGGAGTGGGAAAGGGACCTGCAGCATGTAGTCACTGAGACCCAACTTGACCACCTTTACCGCCTAAACCATTCTAGTTCTAAGGACACGAAAATGCAGGAGAGTGGTTATAAGATACTTACTCATTGGTATAGAGTTCCCTCCTTGTTGGCTCAGATCTACCCAGCTGTGTCAGATGCCTGCTGGAGGGAGTGTGGACATCGGGGTGGTACATTCCTACACATTTGGTGGGTACCCCAGGCTGTGTGACCCGCCTAGTGAATGATATCATGGCTGCAGAAGAATGGATAGCAACATGTAAATATCGCTGAGATAAATTTTACGGTATCTGGGCTGCTTGGATACATCATGTTAATAAAACAGAGGAGGGCTCTCAGATGGTTGAACCTCATTTGACCCTTGCACCATGAACAGTCGGGGCTCCCGAAGACCTCTGACCCTTATAGCCCACTATATGTTTTGAGCAGACTGAGCCTAAGTCCAAATATTTCTTTAAAACCAGTCAAACCTGTTATGTTATGTTACATTATGTAGTAGATTGCTGCTCTGTTCCCCACACTTTCTCTTACCTGTCCCCCCCTCTTTCTTCCTGCCCTTATTCCTTCGCTTCCCTTTACCCCATCTCTCCTTCTGAATATATTTGGATCTATGACCAACTTTAAGGTATTGAGTCTCCATTGGTTCCATCGTATGTAGGGGAATGTGGGACTTCAAATTGTGTTAGTGTTCATCAGTTGCTTCTTTTGTCTCAACACCCCTCATTTGGTTAATCTCATATTTTCACTGACTGTTACATACTCTGACTTGTTTATTGTCTATATTGATTTAAAGTCTGTGATTTTATTTTTATTTTTATGGTGAAAAATTTAAGGAAACAAAGATTACATAAAATAAATAAATAAATAAATAAAATCCCGTCTTTTTTGGTCAAATGAGAGAATCACATCCCCTGGATGTTGAGTGCAGAGTGTCTCCTGAGGCTATTTGCAAGTCAGTAATATGGTCCTCCCAGGAAACCTTCATTACAATTTTGTTTAGGTGAACCCGGCTCAGCTCAGGACCGTAAAATTAATTGTGCATACTTATGTTACTGACCATTACAAAATTTTTCTTGCACCCTCCCATATGGCGAGTTAGTTCCCATTGTATGCTGCCATGATGCTCCAGGAAAACTGTAAATTTTATACTCACCTTTCCAGGTACATCTTCATGGCAGCATACAGATTCTCACCCAAATAGTGAGTTTTACAGAGAATGCTTTGAGCCGGGTCTGTCTTTGATTTATAGTTAACCAGTCCTATCAGGTTGTGGGGACAAAGTCACAACCCATTGTATGCTGCCATGAAGATGAACTAGGAAAGGAAAATTACGGAAAGGGGAGTATACAATTTTCAGTTTTCTGTCTGTTTTCACCTGGTGATCTGGCCAGTAACACACCTAAATTAGAGTGCCCCTACTGTGGATGAAGGAGCAACAGAGACGCCAAACAAATTAAAGCTTAACTCAAGCTAACACTTTTTAAGCAGTTAAATCAACGTGTTGGTCCTTTTGGGACTGAGGTTTTACATAAATAAATAAATAAATAAAAGCTAGCCATTGTAAGCACCAGTCAGTGTTAAATGGTTGCTCTTATCCCTCTAACTTCTACATCTGAAGGTCAGATTGTTCTGTTGAAAAACAACAGACCTACTAGCTGGATCAGCAGCTGAAAATAAAGGGAAGAAAGCCTAAAAAAGAAAAACTGATACAGCCATCACATTTAAAGTGTTACTAAACCCACAACAATAAAATCAGTCTGGATATGCAGTAAAGCATGCTTATTATACTCACTGTGGAACCTAAGGGGTTAATCCTGCACATTGTGTAAAACGGCTGTTTAATCCTTCTTCTCTGTTCTTCCCCTTCTCCCACAGTCCCTATTCCATCTCATGATAGTACAGACCTTTGGGGGCTCTCTGCACATGCTCAGTTTGATGTGTATTACTAGAAAGTTTTTTGTTTTTTTTGTTTTTTTTTGGGGGGGGATGCATGTGTTCAGCACAGGGCCAATCAGCACTGTCCAGACAGAGGTCTGGGAGTCATGCAGCCTCATAGGACAGTCAAAAGAAAATGAAAACTCCTCCTACAAGCTTTAACCAGTGCTTGGCTGGACACCGATAGAAGTCACAAGACTGCTATATACTGCTGATGAGAAAGGGGATTTAGCAGTTTATAATTACTAAAATAATTGCATTTCCATATTCTGTGTACTGTGGGACACCAGATATAGTGAATGCAGGCTCCTGGGTTTAGTAACACTTTAAGAATTAGTAAGCTGCAATTTAATACATTTTTGCTTTAGGGTTTAATACAGTTTTGTTTTTTTTGTTACAGTACTTTGAGTTTCATCTCAGTTTGTTTCCAACTTTAGTTTGTCTTTATCTTTTCCCATAATACAAGGTAGGAGGTAAACAAACCTTTTGATATTTCTGACAGTGTCCTGTGTTTGTGTCCTGTACGCACAAACATCATGTCCAGGATAGCCCAGCACAGACAGGTTGATGAAGAAGCCAAACGGCTTCGAAACATATCCTGTGTTCACAATACATAGGTCTACAGTGACAATGGGGATTCCAGGCCTGGGTTGAACACCGATTGCAGTAGCAGTGACAGCAGCTTCCTCCATTTTCAGGAAGCTGCATCCCAAGCCAGTGGCCAAGGCTGGTTGTTCTCTGGCTGCCCTTCAGACATTTCTGGCTCCCAAGTCACCTTTATGCCATCGTACGCCCTACACATGCGTACTTTTGTAAAAGCCAATTTCTATTTTTCAATAAATTGGCATTTATTTTTTTTAATGCTACACTATGGAGTTGCACTGTTGTTTTTTTTTTTTTTTTTGCTTTCTTCCAAACACCAGGTTTACATCTGTTTAGTTAAAATTGTTTGTGTTATGCTGGCTGGTTTCATACAATTCCAAAGTGTTATGAGAGCGGTTTTCTGTGTAAAACTAAAAAACTGCACATCATATTTAAAAATGTGATTTGTACACTTTGGTGGAGAAAAAACACTTACAGTAGTTATGTAATCTATTATACCGTAAAAGCAAAAAAAATTCAAAATACCTGTCAGAACCCTGAGCAATAATAGTATTTGTTCTACAATACATTATTCAATGACTACTATGTATATTTTATACAATAACTTTGCATTACTTTACAAATATTTACACTCCAACCTATCTGCTGTGCAAATATCAAACTGATTTTCAAATTAATAATACTCAAGGCACCATGCTCCACATATGGTGGGACTGCTCCCGATTGTGAGGCTTCTGGAATAGGGTTTTTCCTTGCTCCACCAATCACTGGCATTTTCATCAAGCAGCAACCTCAAATTGCACTTCTAAACAAACCTATTCCTGGGTTTCTTTTAGCTCTCAAAGCTTGATCTTCTTTACCCTTCTTGCTGCTAAAATTTCGATAGCGGCAGCATGGAAGAAACCTTCAATCTCTTTGAGGAGAGTGGAACATAAGATTTCTTTGGCTATGATTTATGAACAGATATCTAGCAAGATTAATGCACACAAGAATTAGTTGACCCTGTTTTTAGCGACAAAGTCATCGTCTCAAAGAGTTACCTAGGTCCATCTCTCCGAGTGTTCCCGAGCACCGCCGAGTCCTCTGGAAGAGCTGGGAGCCACCAGCACGACAGGACACGCAGCAGCATCCATGGCCACGGACACTGCTACAACACTTCATCTGGGGCAGAGTGGACGAACTTCTATAATACATGCTGGTTTTTACCTCTATCCCGTGAGTGTATTTTGACACTTTTTGCCTATTAAATTGTTTTAATGTTACACTTAGATGGCGCTGCTTGTTTTCCCTTTCCTGTTCCAGAGTCCTTTCTAGCTCTTCTGTGAGCCGACAGCCATCTAGCTCTCTTTTATAGGGACTACTTTTATATGGACTAGATTTATATAGACTGGATAGCCTTGAGCCTATAATGAACTGAAAGGACTGTATCTTCACGATACAACAGTCAACTAGTGTTCTTGACTTGTAACCTCAGCTGGTGTGCGCCAATATCTGTGTATTGTTGCATAAAAACATAGAAATTATATATCTACATCTCCTTAACAGAAAATAAATTTACTGAGACCTACAGTAAGGAAAAAAAGTATTTGATCCCCTGCTGATTTTGTACATTTGCCCACTGACAAAGAAATGATCAGTCTATAATTTTAATGGTAGGTTTATTTTAACAGTGAAAGACAAAATAACAACAAAAAAAATCCAGAAAAACACTTTTGAAAAAAGTTTAATTAATTTGCATTTTAATGAGTGAAATAAGTATTGGACCCCTTTGCAAAACATGACTTAATACTTGGTGGCAAAACCGTTGTTGGCAATCACAGAGGTCAGAGGTTAAAGGTTTCTTGTAGTTGGCCACCAGGATTGCACACATCTCAACAGGGATTTTGTCCCACTCTCTTTGCAGATCCTCTCCAAGCCATTAATATTTTCTATGGGATTAAGGTCTGGAGACTGGCTAGGCCACTCCAGGGCCTTAATGTGCTTCTTCTAGAGCCACTATTTGCCTTAGCTGTGGTTTTTGGGTTATTATCATGCTGTAATACCCATCCGTTAACTAATTTAAATGTCCTGGCTGAGGGAAGAAGATTCTCACCCAAGATTTGATGGCACATGGCCCCGTCCATCGTCCCTTTGATGTGGTGACGTTGTCCTGTCCTCTTAACAGAAAAACACCCCCAAAGCATAATGTCTCCACCTCCATGTGTTGACGGTGGGGATGTTGTTCTTGGGGTCATAGGTAGCATTTCTCCTCCTCTACTTTCACCCAGTTCTCCTCTGAATCATTCAGATGTTCATTAGCAAACTTCAGACAGGCCTGTACATGTGCTTTCTTGAGCAGGGGGACCTTGCAGGTGCTGCAGGATTGCATTCCTTCACAGCATAGTGTGTTACAAATTGTTTTCTTGGTGACTATGGTCCCAGCTGCCTTGAGATCATTGACAAGATTCTCCCGTGTAGTTCTGGGCCGATTCCTCACCATTCTCATGTTCATTGAAACTCCACGAGGTGAGATCTTGCATAGAGCCCCAGACCGATGAAGATTTACAGTTATTTTGTGTTTCTTCCATTTGCGAATAATTGCACCAACTGTTGTCACCCTCTCACCAAGCTGCTTGGCGATGGTCTTGTAACCCATTCCAGCCTTGTGTAGGTCTACAATCTTGTCCTTGTCATCCTTAGACAGCTCTTTGGTCTTGGCCATGGTGGAGAGATTGGAGTCTGATTGATTGCTTCTGTGGACAGGTGTCTTTCATACAGGTAACAAGCTGAAAATAGGAGCACGCCCTTTAAGAGAGTGCTCCTAATCTCAGCTTGTTAACTGTATAGAAGACACCTGGGAGCAAAAATCTTGCTGATTGAAAGGGGATCAAATACTTATTTCACTCAATAAAATGCAAATCAATTTATAACTTTTTTGAAATGCGTTTTTCTGGATTTTTTTTGTTGTTATTCTGTCTCTCATTGTTAACATAAACCTACCATTAAAATGATAGACTGATCATTTATTTTTCAGTGCGCAAACGTAAAAAATCAGCAGGGAATCAAATACTTTTTCCCTCACTGTACCAATATTGATCAGAAATCCCATAACACAAGTAAGGTCCAAATCTATGTATAGGTCTTAAGGGAACATTGTGTAAAACAAGAATATACATTTAGTCTTATGTGATATTTTTTGTCTCAGGTTTGATGCCCTTCAATGCTCACGGACACAATCTATCCCCCAAAATGTAAACACTAAGGGACCCATACAGTGCATTTCTTTAAAGTGTCTCTACACATTGTGTTTATCAAACCCTTCCTTATATTTGTAATATGTTCCCCCTATCTGGATAGACAATATCCTTGTGGTGCAACCTGCATACCGAGGGCTACAAGCACACTCCAGCATGTACGTGGGCAGGATCACAGGAAATTAATTTACTACACAAAGTGAAATGTTTAATCCTCCTAATATGAACCCCACCGTTTTATATGCAGCACATCTGCCACATTTTTAAATATCCCTTTGTATCTAAACACGTCAGGAATTTCAAAAATGTTCTAATAGCAATGGGAACACTTTTTTTGGATAGAGATTTCTTTCTTAAATGCACTGCTTCCTGGGGGGTACAGTGTGGCCAGGGGAGTATATTAACTACTGCTTTGATTGACCATCTTTTTAATTTAACGTGGCCATTGTTTAGAAGAAAACAAATTTGACATCTCATTTTAATGGACTTTGCACCTAATCGTTATTAATATGCACTTTATGGACTTTGCGCATTGTGCAAATGATTATGCACTTTATTTACTTTATTTATCACTTAAGAATTTGATATAGGATTTGGGTTAATCAAGTTTCTCAATTACATTGTGTTTTATGTATTTATTGGTGTTTATTTTTTAATTTATTAATTTGTGATTAGCATTGTCTTTAGTATTATTTTTATTGACTTCTATATAACAAAAGCTACGACTCAAGCAAATCATATATAAATTGTATTCCCATTCCTCCCTGCAAGTAGCATATACACACATACTGTACCACAGTTTTTCTTGCTATTTAACACAAAGGACTTTATAGTACATTTGTAACAAATAATTGAATTGTGATTGATAGTACAAACCACTGCAACTCTGAATGTTTACTGACTGGTACATTTCACAAAATGCTTGAATAATGATCCTCAGTTCCTAAAGAAAAAAATTGAAGAAAGTTAAAGTTAAGAAATTGGAGTGTACATTTAAAGTCTTCGTGCCAATGATCAAGCGTTGAATATTAGGAAATGTAGTTCACTGATTTAGGCAAGCTTAGTTAGTGCACAGTGGCGAATGACACTGTAGAGTCATTGTGTAATTGTGCAAATAAATCAATTTTATGAAGTTGTTTCAGATATATTTAAGCCCCCCCATTCACACTTGACAGTTTTTCTGCTTGTTTACCTACACCCGACTACAGCAGACTACAGAAAGTGCAATTCTTTCTAATAGTACCTCTTCACACTTGTACTTTTAGTCACCCTACACTCTACACTCAACACTCAAACAAGTATATGAGCTTTTTTTTGCGTATTCAGGCATTTTTGATCCCATAAACCTTAACGGGAATGCCTGTAAACACGAATATATACACATTTGCACAAGTTTTTTTTTGCCTGAAAAATTCCCCTCCTAAATAACTATTGTCCTTCCCTTGCCCAGCAAAAAGCTTGATACACATGCAAAAAAACTCCTGTAAAACACCTGTAAAATGCCTTAAAAATCACCAGGAATACGCTCTACTCAGCTGTGAATGCTGGTTAAAACTTTGTGAGTCTGTTGTAATTTGAATGCAGCTGTTATCTTGTGCAAGCCTTTTAACCAAGGAGCAAAAGCCCAAATATGTAATTGTATGATAGCTAAACTATAAGAGCCCTTTCACACTGGGGCGGTTTGCAGGTGCTATTGCGCTAATAATAGTGCCTGCAAACCGACCCGAAAGTGCCGTTGCCTTAATTCCAGTGTGAAAGCCCCGAGGGCTTTCACACTGGAGTGGTACGCTAGCAGGACGGGAAAAAAAGTCCTACTAGCAGCATCTTCGGAGCGGTGAAGGAGCGGAGTGTATACCGCTCCTTCACCGCTCCTGCCCATTGAAATCAATGGGATGGCGCGGCTATACCGCCGGCAAAGCGCCTCTGCAGTGGTATTTAACCCTTTCTCGGCCGCTAGCGGGGGGTAAAACCGCTCCGCTAGCGGCCGAATACCGACGGTACCGAATACCGACCGCCCCCGCCTCCGTGTGAAAGGGCCCTTACACGCACAAAAAAAGAAATGTCTCTCCAAATTACTTTAGTCACATGATTAAGTCACAATTATGGCTGTATTGGAAACATTTAGAGAACTTAGGGTGGTGGGGCCACGGGTGTCCCCACAGCACTACCTATTCATGTTTGCAAAGGAAAAAGCAGATATGTTCATTCAATACGCTCATGCATGCTTGTGGAACAATTTTTAATTACAAAAACATTTAACGGTCTTATGCATGTAGGATGAGTCTGCATTGAATGTTTACAGGTAACTTTAGATATGTCTAGTTTGGCTCCTGGAGACAGGAGCAGTTTGTTGCACATTCAAAAGTATTCAAAATATTTTGCATATTTAAAATCTAACTATAAGTAATCCAGCCACACCTCTAACAATCTGTTCTTTATTTACACTTTTAGGTCCCATTTATACTTGTCTTTTTTTCATGCAGCAAAACCTATGCATTTTGCTGCATGAAGATGCATTTTAAGTGGATAACCTATTCTTTCAAACGTTTACACCTTTGCATTACATTTTAGCATGAGAGGGGAAGAAAACTATATGGGCCCATTCACACCTATTGTAAACATGCATGGAAAAGTGTGATTTCAAACTCTGGTATTGTTCCTATATGCTGCATGGAATAAACTATTTTCTATTTAAAATGTTATTTTCTTGTCTTAAACTACAGCTCCACTTCTATCAGGCACTTTTTCTAGCTGTGTAAATGTACTTTCTAGTAAACAGCATAATTTTTTCATTTTTTTAATTACTCTCAGTTCAATTGTCTTTTTCTTTTTGAATTTAGCTAGTTTGGGGCCCAAGTAATGTTCTTATTAACCTCTTGCCAACCAGTCGCTGCAGTTTCACTGCGGCAGAATGGCATGGCTGGGCGAAACAACGTTACCTTACGTTGCTTTGCCTTTTGGCCACTAGAGGCGCGTGCCCACACCATGTGCCTGGAGCCGATGCGAGTGCCCGGCGGGCTCGATGACTGCCGGGGTCCCGCGATCGATCATAAAACACACAGATCCTGGTTCTTTCAGGAGAGAGGAGACAGATCGTGTGTTCATTCTATGTATGAACACCGATCTCTCTCTCCTCCTAGACAGTCCCCATCCCCCCATAGTTAGAAACACAACTAGGGAACACGGTTAACCTCTTGATCACCCCCTAGTGTTAACCGCTTCCCTGCCAGTGACATTTAAACCTGCCAGTGGCATTTTTATAGCACTGATTGCTGTATAATTGTCAGTGGTGTCAAAAGTGTCCGATGTGTCCGCCATAATGTCACAGTCCTGATAAAAATCGCAGATCGCCGCCATTACTAGTAAAAAATAAATAAATAAAAATTCCATAAATCTATCCCCTATTTTGTAGATGCTACAACTTTTGCGCAAACTGATCAATATATAGTTTTTGCGATTTTTTTTTTACCAAAAATATGTAGAATACATATTGGCCTAAACTGAGGAAAAAATTTGTTTTTTTGATAAAAAAATGTGGGATATTTATTATAGCAAAAGTAAAAGATATTGTATATTGAATAAATGTTTTTTTCAAAATTGTCGCTCTTTTTTTGTTTATAGAACAAAAAACGCAGAGGCGATCAAATACCACCAAAAGAAAGCTCTATTTGTGGGAAAAAAAGGATGTCAATTTTGTTTGGGTACAGCGTCGCATGACCGCGCAATTGTCAGTTAAAGCGACGCAGTGCCGAATTGCAAAAAATGGCCTGGTCATTGAGCAGCCAAATCTTCCGGGGCTGAAGTGGTTAAAATCTTCTGACATTATTGACTAATATGTGCAAAAGACTTTCTATGAGCTTGTCGGTATCTTTGGCGATATCAATTTTGGATAGCCAGAGCAAGTGAAGATCATGAACTGTGGTTAAAAGATAGTGCCCTTACTGAAAGCATCAGAGAAGAATGGAAATTAAAGAGTCCGAGAAGAAAAGACGGAGAACTCTATCAAGCAGGTACAGACAGACCATGCAACTTTGAGTCCTAATCTAATCTAGACTGAGTACGCTTTTCTTTTCAGCTTTTCAGTGCATCAGTTTAACAATTAATAACTAGTGTTGTTTTTTTTTTTTTTACCATAAATACATCTTAAACCAATATAGGTACAGTATTTAACTGTATTCATTTTAAGGGTTCAAAAACAATTGTTATACCCACCAGCTAAAATAACTATTCCTCCTCCCATTCTTCATGAAAAAGCAGAATCTATGTACAGATCCCAGATGCAAATAATTCTGGATCTCACTGCCCAGATCTGGGCATTGTTTACCCTCATTCTGAACTCTGAAATGGGGTAATCTAAAATATATGCCAGAAGAGGATAACAGTCAAGTCAATCTTCATGAGTTAAGTCCAAGATGGCAATGGCCATTACCATTATTGTTCACTGCTTACTCATGTTTACTGTTGCATTGCTGTTTTTGAAATAGATATAAAGAAACAAAGTCTTCACCTTAATTTTCTTTGCATAGCAATAGGAAGTACTTATGTCCATTTGTGAATGTTTGCAGATAGCTGGAAGGGAAATGTATCCTTCAGAAGAAGATCATCTAGATATCCTATGACCTGAATGCTCTGGGTTCTTAAGAGAGCAAAAAAGGGGTCCAAGTACCTTTGTGAATACTCTGGAAGCAGAGGACAGGTCAAATGGCAGTGCAACAAACTGGAAATGTTTGTTTCCTACTGTGAAGTGTAGAAAGCAGGAAGGTGGTAATATGCAGATAAGCATCTTGGTTGTCCACGGATGCCAAGTATTCCCCTAGTCTCAGAGAGGCAATAACTGACCTTGTGGATTACATACAAAACTTTGGAACTTGAAGGTACTTGTTTTGGGATTGTAGGTCCAGGATAGAACGAATACCCCTTTGGGTTTTGGTACTGTGAACAGGGTTGAATAAAATCTTTCGACCTTGTCCTCCAGAGGTACTGGAACCACTACTCATTGGAACATGATATAGTTTAGGGCAATCTGCAAATCTGACTGACCTTGACTTGGTTTGAAAGAAGAAAGCAGTTAGAAGGTAGAGCTTGAAATTCTATTTTGTACCCCTTTGAAACAAGCAATTGAACTCACAGGGCTGGGAAGTCTGTGATCCAGAGAAAGGTAAACTCTAACAGATATCCATCCATTTTCAGGAGTGAGTTCTCCCTTTCACTGGGAAGAATTCTTTGAGATAGATTTAGCGGATATTGTGCTCCAAGTCATGTGCCGAAAGGAAGGGCTGAATTTTGGCTTAGCAGTTGAATCCTGGGTGGATTAGGTCTTCTGCATTTGTTAGGAGGTATAATTCTCCGAAGAAGGGGATTTCTGAACCTTCGTTTTAGAAAGAAGGACCTTCCACCTGTGACATCTTTGATGATTTTGTCAATTGCTTCACCAAAGAGAAGTCCTCCTTCCAAGGGCATATGTGTGAGGCATATTTTACAGCCAGGCTTAACTGACCAAGCTTTGAGCCACAAGATTCTGGACAGAAATCCACAAGCAAGTGAACAGAAATCAGAACCATTCTGTAGATTTGCGTCACAACTTTTTCTAAGGCATCCACGCAACAGAGCAAAGCAGAAGGTAATTGGTGTAAAATTATCAGCTAAGGTATAGTCCTGGAATACAAGATAGTATTGGTGCCCTAGTTCAATTAGCTACAGTTTGTCCAATAGAAATTGCAACAATAGCTGGTTGTGGAGCTGGGCCTGTGGGAATAAAAAGAGCCTTTAAGAGTGCCTCAAACTTTTTGTCAGCAGAATCTTTGAATGAAGGAACATCTTCTATAGATACTGTAAGATTTAAGAAAGTGATGACATGGTCTAGTATTGGAGCAGGCCACTTTTTGTGAACTTTTTTCCACAAGATAGAGTTTGGCAATGATTCTCGGAAGAGTGAAAACTTTTCGAGATGGACCCAATTTTCATTAATTGCCTATTCTAATTGTTCATTAGTTTTAACACAAAACTATTCAGGATCCACATAAATATAGTGCAGGGATATGCAATTATCAGACCTCCAGCTGTTGCAAAACTACAAGTCCCTTCATGCCTCTGCCTCTGGGTGTCATGCTTGTGGCTGTCAGAGTCTTGCTATGCCTCATGGGACTTGTAGTTCTGCAACAGCTGGTCGACCACTAATTGCATATCCCTGATATAGTGTAAAGCATGTAATGAAGATATTACTGTATGTCATATACTTACTGTGGGACTTCAGTAATGGTCAGAGTAATGGTCAGCTCCAAACTTTGTTCATCTTATCGGCATACCCCCAATGGGCTCTTCAGGGTCTGGGTTTCATAGAAATGGACCACAGCCCTGGACCTGTATAGCACCCTGAAGATAATATAAATATATCAACGAATCCGCGCTCATAGACTAAATCACACCTGCAGCCCCCCTAGGTAGGAAGGGAACACCTAAGTGATTCCCCAAGAATATAGATCAAAGTATAGGGAGTGGCGCTATGTTGGGAGTATAAATAAAACTTAGCAGGAAATGCAAGTGTATAAATAGAGGTGTAAAGATAAAAAATGTGAAATTTTTCGGTATGATCCAAAAAGATCCTTGTGTTAGTGAAAAACACCTTGATCAGGTAAAAATTAATATTATATGTGCAAAGAAACGCAAATATCAAGCAGCATCACTAAATACCATAAATGCATCTTCACATGAATAAATATAAAGTGATGAAGTGCCAAAAACAATAATTGTCCAAAAACAATAGTTGTCCACCAATAATGTGTAAATGTGCAATAATTATGAGCAATAAAAAATCATTGATAATGTGTCCAAATCGCAGCTGAAAATCGCAGCTAAAAATCACAAAACCATATATTATTTAGTGCAAGAAAGGTTCATAACAATTGTGCAGGAAAGTCTTCTTAAGTGATAAAGTGCCGTGCTGTAGCAACTGGTTGTCCCCCCAATGTGGTTGCACTCACCGGAGCGCCCCACCCCTGCAGGGGTACGAGCGTATAATGCTGGTTCTGTCACTCCAGTCCTATAGGTGTCCTTTTCCTTCCACGCATCCCATATCAGAACGTAACTGTATACACAGAGAGGTGGGGACTTCCTGTCCCTTGGTGTTAAAAGTCCCCACTGGATATCCGCTTGAGTAAAAAGATTTTTAAAAGAAAAATATCCACATAGCGTGATTCTGTTTTTAAAAAATATCTATTTATTGCATAAAAAACAGTCCAGTCACATAAGGCTGGTAACACACTAGCGGTAAAAAGTGTTTAAAAATGTTGCAGACTAGGAGAGGGAGTACACAGTCTCCTGTGCTGTCCCTATAGTCCGGGGCCGCAGCGTCAGCGTGAACCGCCGCTTGCGTTCCACCGGTCAAAGTTCCGGAACCACGATCCGCGGAAGTGACGTTGTGCGTGCCAAGATAGAACCGCCTTACGCGTTTCGTCACAGGCGCCTCCGATGACGTCCGTGTGACGAAACGCGTAAGACTGGACTATCTTGCCACGCACAACGTCACTTCCGTGGATCGTGGTTCCGGAACTTTGACCGGTGGAACGCAAGCGGCGGTTCACGCTGACGCTGCGGCCCCGGACTATAGGGACAGCACAGGAGACTGTGTACTCTCTTTCCTAGTCTGCAACATTTTTAAACACTTTTTACCGCTAGTGTGTTACCAGCCTTATGTGACTGGACTGTTTTTTATGCAATAAATAGATATTTTTTAAAAACAGAATCACGCTATGTGGATATTTTTCTTTTAAAAATTTTTTTACTCAAGCGGATATCCAGTGGGGACTTTTAACACCAAGGGACAGGAAGTCCCCACCTCTCTGTGTATACAGTTACGTTCTGATATGGGATGCGTGGAAGGAAAAGGACACCTATAGGACTGGAGTGACAGAACCAGCATTATACGCTCGTACCCCTGCAGGGGTGGGGCGCTCCGGTGAGTGCAACCACATTGGGGGGACAACCAGTTGCTACAGCACGGCACTTTATCACTTAAGAAGACTTTCCTGCACAATTGTTATGAACCTTTCTTGCACTAAATAATATATGGTTTTGTGATTTTTAGCTGCAATTTTCAGCTGCGATTTGGACACATTATCAATGATTTTTTATTGCTCATAATTATTGCACATTTACACATTATTGGTGGACAACTATTGTTTTTGGACAATTATTGTTTTTGGCACTTCATCACTTTATATTTATTCATGTGAAGATGCATTTATGGTATTTAGTGATGCTGCTTGATATTTGCGTTTCTTTGCACATATAATATTAATTTTTACCTGATCAAGGTGTTTTTCACTAACACAAGGATCTTTTTGGATCACACTGAAAAATTTCACATTTTTTATCTTTACACCTCTATTTATACACTTGCATTTCCTGCTAAGTTTTATTTATACTCCCAACATAGCGCCACTCCCTATACTTTGATCTATACCCTGAAGATAATAACAACAAGTGGCAAGTTGAGCATTCATGCAGGATCCAGTACTAGAACTAAAATGACATGCTATCTGCACAGCATGGAGTCTGGGTATCGCTCCCAGGGTTTTATAGAGCTTGCACGGATCCAGATGCACTGGTTCTATTGTTGTATTAGCAAGGACAGTGAAGAGTTGATTGAGGTATCCAAAGTAAAACAATAAACTGGTTAAGCTAAGAGTGATTTCTCCATAAAGGAGAGTATCCATCACCTTAGGACACTAGTTGGGGTAGAGTTATAAGGGGAGGCCCTGGGGGGCACATCCTCAAAAGCTTTGCCGGTGCCTAGCCACCTGAAGGTATCAGCCTAAAACCCAGGGTCTATGAATATCAATATGTTCTCTACTGTACGATTAAGATACATCTCTGCTGAATTATGCAACTCAGCATACATGCATGTTGAGAGGTTGTAATAGCTTAAATAAAGCCAGCACAACACATACCACATAAACAAACAAATAAACATACCTACATTAGTGTAAAAACACCCCCAGGCATCTCTACATTGTAGCATGGCTGGATAAAGCCTCTTTTTAATACTTAGCAGCAGAAGCCCTTGTTTTGAAAATACATTTTGCCAGGTTGCCTATGGTTTTAAAACTTTTAGAGTCACTGAGCCTGGAAGAAGTAATCATATCAGGAAAGTCAGAACTTCTAATATGCATATTTAGTCCAAATCAGTGACAATGTACTGAAGACACTAAATAATCATGACAGTAAGGGGGGGGGGGGGGGGGGGCAGCAGACTCTATGCAGGTCTCTTTAAAAAAAAAAAAAATGTTGTAAATATTTTATTATATCTTTTAATGCGACAACACTGAATAAATGACACTTTGCTACAATGTAAAGTAGTGAGTGTACAGCTTGTATAACAGTGTAAATTTTCTGTCCCCTCAAAATAACTCAACACACAGCCATTAAAGCGGTTGTATACCCGCTGACACTTTTTTTTTTTTATACCCCTGTAAGGCAAAAGGCATAATGAGCTAGTATGCACCGCATACTAGCTCATTATGAAATACTTACCTTAAAACGAAGCGTCGGTATCTTACCTGGTCCACGCCGAGGTAGCTGACATGTTGCCTCGGCGGGTCTTCCGGGTATCGCGGCTCCAGCGCTGTTAGTGGCTGGATCCGCAATGTCATCACTCCCGCGCATGCGTGCGGGAGATTTCTTTCCCGGCAAGGTCCGGCAACTGCCGGGCCTTCAGCCGAGAATCCCCTGTGCGCATGGGCCGCTGCAGTCAGCAGCTCATAGCAAGTGGAATATCTCTTAAACCGTACAGGTTTAGGAGATATTTTTTTTTTACCTACAGGTAAGCCTTATTATAGGCTTACCTGTAGGTAAAAGTTAAAAAATAGACTATACAACCGCTTTAATGTCTAAATCGTTGGCAACAAAAGTGAGTACATCCCTAAGTGAAAATGTCCAAATTGGGCCAAATTAACCATTTTCCTGCCTCAGTGTCATGTGACTCGTTAGTGTTACAAGGTCTCAGGTGTGAATAGGGAGCAGGTGTGTTAAATTTGGTGTCATAGCTCTCACTCCCTCATATTCATCACTAAAAGTTTAACATGACACCTCATGGCAAAGAACTCTCTGAGGATATGAAAAAAAGAATTGTTGCTCTACATAAAGATTGCCTAGGCTTTAAGAAGATGGCCAAGACCCTGAAACTGAGATACAGCATGGTGGCCAAGACCATACAGAGGTTTAACAGGACAGGTTCCACTCAGAACAGGCCTTGCTATGGTCGACCAAAGAAGTTGAGTGCACATGCTCAGCGTCATATCCAGCGGTTGTCTTTGGAAAATAGACGTATGAGTGCTGCCAGCATTGCTGCAGAGGTTGAAGGGGTTAAGGGGGGCTCAGCCTGTCAGTGTTCAGACCATACGCTGCACACTGCATCAAAATGTTCTGCATAGCTGTCATCCCAGAAGGAAGCCTCTTCTAAAGATGATGCACAAGAAAGCCCACAAACAGTTTGCTGAAGACAAGCAGACTAAGGACATGATTTACTAGAACCCTGTCCTGTGGTCTGATGAGACCAAGATAAACTTATTTGGTTCAGATGGTGTCAAGCGTGTGTGGAGGCAACCAGGTGAGGAGTACAAAGACAAGTGTGTCTTGCTTACAGTCAAGCATGGTGGTGGGAGTGTCATGGTCTGGGGCTGCATGAGTGCTGTTCATTGAGGGAACCATGAATGCCAACATGTACTGTGACATACTGAAGCAGAGCATGATCCCCTCCTTATGGAGACTGGGCCGCAGGGCAGTATTCCAACATGATAACGACCCCAAACACACCTCCAAGGCAACCACTGCCTTGCTAAAGAAGCTAAGGGTAAAGGTGATGGACCAACCAAGCATGTCTCCAGAACTTAACCCTACTGACCATCTGTGGGGCATCCTCAAACGGAAGGTCTCTAACATCCAACATGAGAACAAGGGGGGGTGCTGCTAAGTTGGTCTATGGGGTAGGGTGACCTACATCCCAATGAATCTGAGCAAATGGAAAATTGTTCCTCTTGTGGGACTTTAAAAGGAGAGCTACTCTGGAGTAAAGAAGAGTATAGAGAGTATGATGTTTGCAATGAAGTTAGGTATTTTTTATCTAAAAAATCTACAATGCAGGAGGTAAAAGTACAGGGGAATATACAGGATGCATGGTAACGACAAAAAACAGTTGCAATACAGAAAAATGTGTGCAGTACAATACACCAAGATTCACAATCATGGAACTCCAGTACATATGGAACACACATGCGGGGAGTACCCGACGCGTTTCGAAATATGTTCTTCTTCAGGGGTGTCTGATTGGAATCAACACAGAGGTATGTCTATAATTGAAAAGACAGTTATGAGCCAGATGTAAAACATTCAACAATCATAATCAACATGAGAAAGATGTGGTCATACTGGTAAAGACAAAAAACGGTAAGTACTGACCATATGGTATTGCTTGGAAGGATATATGTATGCTGCATCCATTAAAAACATTCAAGGAAAGGGGGTTGGGAGGGACATATCACCACTGAATACTGAATGTGTGCTCGCTCCTGGTCCAGATTGGGCAGGCCGTATGAACCGTGTCCCAGTGGAGCCACCGGGGGGGGGTTGGGGGATGGTGGGGTATTCCCCAACAGGGGGCATCAGAAGGCACCACTTGGAGTGGTCTGAGGTCCTGGGGTGAAACTCCAATCTGCAAGACAAAGGGGTATGGGAGGGTCAGGGTGAGGCTGTATACACGCCTGGGGGCATCCTGGGGTAATGGGTAGCATTTGTCCCACATGCATGGAAAAAAATAAATAAATAAATAAAACAAAGCAAAATTTTTTCTTTTTTTTCTCCCTTCTTCCCTTTCCTTTTTTTTTCTTCCATGCATGAGGGACAAATGCTCACGTCATACTCTCTATACTCTTCTTTACTCCAGAGTAGGTCTCCTTTTAAAGTCCCGCAAGAGGAACAATTTTCCATTTACTCTAACATGCAACAGATCCATGATGTCGTCATGAAGGAGTGGAAGAGGACTACAGTGGCAACCTGTGAAGCTCTGGTGAACTCCATACCCAAGAGGGTTAAAACAGTTCTGGAAAATATGATGGCCACACAAAATATTGACACTTTGAGCCCAATATGGACATTTTCACTTAGGGGTGTACTCACTTTTGTTTCCAGCGGTTTAGACATTAATGGCTGTGTGTTGTTATTTTGAGGGGACAGCAAATTTACACTGTTATACAAGCTGTACACTCACTACTTTATATTGTAGCAAAGTATAATTTCTTTAGTGTTGTCACATGAAAAGATAATAAAATATTAACAAAAATGTGAGGGATGTACTCACTTTTGTGAGATACTGTATACAGTCGTGCTCATAAGTTTACAGAATTTATGATTTCTTGGCCATTTTTTAGAGAATATGAATGATAACACAAAAACTTTTCTTTCACTCATGGTTAGTGTTTGGCCGAAGCCATTTATTAACAATCAACTGTGTTTACTCTTTTTAAATCATAATCACAACAGAAACTATCCAAATGACCCTGATCAAAAGTTTATATACCCCAGTTCTTAATACCGTGTATTGCCCCCTTTAACATCAATGACAGCTTGAAGTCTTTTGTGGTATTTGTGGATGAGGCTCTTTATCTTCTCAGATGGTAAAGTTGCCCATTCCTCTTGGCAAAAAGCCTCCAGTTCCTGTAAATTCTTGGGCTGTCTTGCATGAACTGCACGTTTGAGATCTCCTCAGAGTGGCTCAATGATATTGAGGGCAGGAGACTGAGATGGCCACTCCAGAACCTTCACTTTATTCTGCTGTAGCCAATGACATATCGGCTTGGCCTTGTGTTTTGGATCATTGTCATGTCGGAATGTCCAAGTACGTCCCATGCGCAACTTCCTGGCTGATGAATGCAAATGTTCCTTCAGTATTTTTTGATAACATACTGCATTCATCTTGCTATCAATTTTGACCAAATTTCCTGTGCCTTTGTGGCTCACACATCCCCAAAACATCAGTGATCCACATTCATGTTTCACAGTAGGAATGGTGTACCTTTCATCATAGGCCTTGTTGACTCCTCTCCAAATGTGGTGTTTATGGTTGTGGCCAAAAAGCTCAATTCTGGTCTCATCACTCCAAATGACTTTGTGCCAGAAGGTCTCTGTGCTGTTTTGCATATTGTAAGTGGGATACTTTGTGGCATTTGCGTAGTAATGGCTTTATTCTGACGACTCGACCATGCAGCCCATCTTTCTTCAAGTGCCTCCTTATTGTGCATCTTGAAACAGCCACACCACATGGTTTCAGAGAGTCCTGTATTTCACCAGGAGTTATTTGTGGGTTTTTTCTTTGCATCCCAAACAATTTTCCTGGCAGTTGTGGGTGAAACTGTAGTTGGCCTACCTGACCGTGGTTTGGTTTCAACAGAACCCCTCATTTTCCACTTCTTGATTAGAGTTTGAACACTGCTGATTGGCATTCTCAATTCCTTGGATATCTTTTTATATCCTTTTCCTGTTTTATACAGTTCAACTACCTTTTTCTCGCAACTTTGACAATTCTTTTGCTTTCCCTATGACTCAGAATCCAGAAACGTCAGTGCAACAATGGATGAAAGATGCAAGGGTCTGTCAGGAGTCCAGAAACTCATTGACCTTTTATACACACACTAATTACAAGCAAACAGATAACAGGTGAGGATGGTTACCTTTATATCAGGGACCATGAATCAGACCGAGAAAGAAGTATAGTATAATAATAATAATAAGGTAAACAGAGTAAGCGTAGTCAAAACAAGCCAGAGTTCAGTAACCGGATCGGGTAGTCAGCCAAGCAAATGTCAGAGAGCTAGAGATAAACGTAGTAGTACAGCAAGCAGGATCAGGAGCCAGAAGGAACGTCAGCCGAGCAAGTCTTCAACAGGAACGCAGGAAAAAGTCTCTGTGATGTTGACAAAGACGAAGGCAGAGATCAAGTGAGCTGGACGACTAAGTAGGCAGGACTGATGAGCAGAATCAACAACAGCTGGGTAACTGTGGAGAGAGATGGGTGCTGGCAATTAACTGAGCGGCCAGCTCAGAGAAGGAAGGGCTGAGCCCAGCCCTGACAGTACCCCCTCAATGACCCCTCCCCCTCGGAGGACCACCGGGCTTGAGTGGAAAACGTCTATGGAAATCACGGAGGACGACAGGGGCATGTACGTCTGAGGATGAGACCCAAGAGCGTTCCTCCGGACCGTACCCCTTCCAATGCACCAGGTACTGTATGTGCCCATGGAATCTACGGGAGTCAACAATGGATTGTACTTCTCATGGTTCTCAACCTGTATAGGGTGAGGACGTGGCACCGAGGTGGTAAAGCGATTGCAGACCAAAGGTTTCAATAAGGAGACATGAAACACATTTGCGAGGCGCATACTAGGAGGAAGGTCCAAGGCGTAAGCCACTGGGTTAATTCTTTGAAGGATATGGAAAGGCCCAATAAACCAAGGTGCAAACTTCAAAGAAGGAACACGAAGTCGGAGGTTGCGAGACAACAGCCAGACTCTGTCCCCAACCTGGTAGGAAGGCGCAGGCAGGCGCCTGCGGTCAGCATGGAGTCTGTACCTATCGTTAGCATGTTGCAAAGCCTCCTGAACTTGTGCCCAAGTGGAACGAAGACCACGGAGATGCTCCTCTAACGCAGGAATACTCTGCGGAACAAACGAGTCAGGCAACATGGAAGGTTGGAAACCATAATTTGCCAAAAACAGGGACAATCGGGAAGCAGAATTCAAGGCACTGTTGTGAGCAAACTCTGCCCACGGTAATAGGTCTGACCAGTTATTATGATGTTTAGAAATATAGCAATGTAAGAATTGCTCCTAGGACTCATTGGCTCCTTCTGCAGCCCCATTAGACTGCGGGTGAAACACAGAGGAGAAAGCAAGCTGAATTCCCAACTGTGCACAAAAGGCTCGCCAGAACCGGAGACAAACTGACTACCCCTGTCCGAGACAATCACCTTGGGTAGCCCATGTAAGCGAAAGATCTCCCGAGTAAAAATGGAAGCCAGTTCCTTAGAAGTGGGCAACTTCATAAGTGGAATACAATGACACATCTTTGAGAACCAGTCAACCACCATAAGAATAACAGTGTTGCCTTGGGAGTTGGGTAACTCAACAATGAAATCCATAGACAGGTGGGTCCAGGGCCTCTCTCCATTGGGTATGGGTTGTAGGAGACCCACTCCTACAACCAGCCACCAGAATTGTTGGAAAATGGCCCAAACGAGTTGATTCTTCCCAGGGTGGCCAGCTGCCTTGGGAGAATGGTAAGTCTGGAGCACGGCAGTACGGAGACTCTCTGGGACAAAGCAGCGGTCACAAGGTTTCTCAGGAGGAGCATGGACCTGAGCAGCAAGAATTTTGTCACCCAAAGGAGAAGTGAGACTGGTGCGAACCATAGCCAGAATACGATCAGGAGGAATCACAGGAACCGGAACCGAATCCAAATTGGAAGTGGAGGAAAATTGTCATGACAAGGCGTCACCCCTTACATTCTTAGTACCGGGTAAGAAAGAGGCAATGTAATTAAAACTCGACAAAAAAAGAGCCCATCGCGCCCTTGTGGGAGAGAGACCCTTAGCCTCAGACAAGAATGACGTTCTTGTCTGAGGTCAGTTATTACTGACCATAAGAACTGACGTTCTTATGGTCAGTAAGAATGAGAACCTGCACAGTGGTACCTTCAAGGAGATGTCTCCATTCTTTCAGGGCTAAAATGATCACCAACAGCTCTCTGTCACCAATCTCGTAATTGCACTCTGCAGGTGACAATTTCTTGGAAAAGTAGCCACACGGATGCAAAGCATTCTCAGAGTTAGGACTTTGAGACAGAAAGGCGCCAACTCCAGTCTCAGAAGAATCAACTTCTAGGATAAAAGGCAATGTAGGATCAGGTTGAGCCAACACAAGAACAGAAACAAAGGCAGCCTTGAGACTCTCAAAGGCCTTAATGGACTCCAAGAACCAACTCTGTGGGTTACCGTTTTTTCTGGTCATATCAGTCAGGGGCTTGACCAGAGACGAGAAGTTACAAATAAAACTTCCGTTAATAGTTGGCAAAGCCCAGGAAACGCTGCAGAGGACGTAAACCCACAAGTCGGGGCCACTGTAGGACTGCTGAAAGTTTCTCTGGGTCCATCGAAAAACCAGCAGTGGAAATGACATAGCCCAGGAATTTAACCTGTTCACGATGGAACTCGCACTTCTCCAGTTTACAATAGAGATTGCTTTCTCTTTGTTTCTGAAGCACACGACAGACATCTGTGTGGTGGCTCTCCTGGGACTTGGAAAATATGAGGATATCATCGACATAAACCACCATAAAAAAAACACCACACATAACTGCAACAAATCTCGGGGGACATTGTTAATAAATTCCTGGAAAACTGCCGGGCATTACAAAGGCCAAAAGGCATTACGAGGTACTCATAAGGGCCTGTTCTGGTATTAAACACAGTTTTCAACTCGTCTCCCTTCTTAATCCGCACAAGATTGTATGCCCCTCTCAAATCAAACTTTGTGAAAACCGTTGCTCCCTTGAGGCGGTCAAATAACTCTGAAATCAATGGAATCGGGTAGGCATTCTTAATCGTGAAACGATTGAGACCCCTATAATCAATACAAGGTCTCAGTTCACCGGTCTTCTTCTTCACAAAGAAGAAACCAGCACCATCAGGAGACGAGGATTTGCGGATGAAACCTTGAGAAAGTGCATCTGCAACTAACTCCTCCATGGCCTTATCCTCCAAGACCGACAAAGGGTAAACCCGGCCACGAGGGGGTATGGCACCAGGTTGAAGGTCAATTGCGCATACATAAGGCCGGTGTGGAGGCAAACTACCGACTTGACCCTTGTCAAAGACATCACTAAAATCGCGGTACTCCTCCAACAGGGAGGTGAGTGAAGAGGTGCACAGGACCTTGGCTACCTTCTGGAAGCATGTCTCACTGCATTGTGGTGACCAGGAGAGAACCTCAGCATAGAGCCAATCAAAAGAGGGGTTGTGCCTCTGTAACCAAGGATAACCAATAACCAGCGGACACATAGGTGAGGAAATAACTTGGAATTGGATTATCTCATGGTGAAGTGCCCCTATGGCCATGGACAACGGAACCCTCTCATGAGTCACATGGGCAGGCTGTAGAGGTCTCCTGTCAAGAGCCTTAGTGGCAAGTGGAGTGTCATGCAGCTGCAGCGGAATCGAGTGCTGCGATACAAAGGCAGCATCAATGAACAGGCCTGCAGCCCCGGAGTCGATTAGAGCCTGTATCTCGATGGACGACTCAGCCCAAGAAAAGGTGACCGAAACCAGGGGCTTATTCTTCTGGATAACTGGGGACAAAACAACGCCACCTAAGGTCTGTACATGACAGGACCTCAAGGTTCGGGCGTTCCCTGGACGGGTAGGACAAGACTTTAAAAAGTGACCTGCCTGGCCACAATAAAGGCACAATCTCTCCCTCCTCCTAAAGGCTTTCTCATCCGCAGAGGGACGCGTGAAGCCCAAGCGCATGGGTTCATCTTCACTGACGGACTTGGTACCAGGAGGCATGGGAGGTGAGGGAGGCACAGGTGGGACTGCAAAGCTTGGAGGCAAATGTACAGGAGGCTTCCGCAAGCGCTCCTTAACCACTTCAGCCCCAGACCATTTGGCTGCCTAAAGACCAGAGGACTTTTTCCAATTTGGCACTGCGTCGCTTTAACTGCTAATTGCGCGGTCATGCAATCCTGTACCCAAACGAAATTTGCATCCCTTTCTTCCCACAAATAGAGCTTTCTTTTGATGGTATTTGATCACCTCTGCCATTTTTAATTTTTGCGCTATAAACGGAAAAAGACCGAAAATTTTGAAAAAAAATGATATTTTCTACTTTTTGTTCTAAAAAAAATCCAATAAACTCAATTTTAGTCATACATTTAGGCCAAAATGTATTCGGCCACATGTCTTTGGTAAAAAAAATGTCAATAAGCGTATATTTATTGATTTGCGCAAAAGTTATAGCGTCTACAAACTAGGGTACATTTTCTGGAATTTACACAGCTTTTAGTTTATGACTGCCTATGTCATTTCTTGAGGTGCTAAAATGGCAGGGCAGTACAAACCCCCCCAAAATGACCCCATTTTGGAAAGTAGACACCCCAAGGAAATTGCTGAGAGGCATGTTGAGCCCATTGAATATTTTTTTTTTTTTTTGTCCCAAGTGATTGAATAATGACAAAAAAAAAAAATTTAAAAAAAGTTGTCACTAAATGATATATTGCTCACACAGGCCATGGGCATATGTGGAATTGCACCCCAAAATACATTCAGCTGCTTCTCCTGAGTACGGGGGATACCACAGGTGTGGGACTTTTTGGGAGCCTAGCCGCGTACGGGGCCCCGAAAACCAATCACCGCCTTCAGGATTTCTAAGGGCGTAAATTTTTGATTTCACTCATCACTACCTATCACAGTTTTGAAGGCCATAAAATGCCCAGATGGCACAACCCCCCCCCCCCCAATTGGAAAGTAGACACCCCAAGCTATTTGCTGAGAGGCATGTTGAGTCCATGGAATATTTTATATTTTGACAAAAGTTGCGGAAAGTGACAAATGTATTTTTTTTTTGCACAAAAAAAATTTACAAAAAGTTGTCACTAAATTATATATTGCTCACACAGGCCATGGGCATATGTGGAATTGCACCCCAAAATACATTTAGCTGCTTCTCCTGAGTATGGGGATACCACATGTGTGGGACTTTTTGGGAGCCTAGCCGAGTACGGGGCCCCGAAAACCAATCACCGCCTTCAGGATTTCTAAGGGTGTAAATTTTTGATTTCACTCTTCACTGCCTATCACAGTTTCGGAGGCCATGGAATGCCCAGGTGGCACAAAACCCCCCCAAATGACCCCATTTTGGAAAGTAGACACCCCAAGCTATTTGCTGAGAGGCATGGTGAGTATTTTGCAGCTCTCATTTGTTTTTGAAAATGAAGAAAGACAAGAAAAAACTTTTTTTTTTTTTTTTTTTAATTTTCAAAACTTTGTGACAAAAAGTGAGGTCTGCAAAATACTCACTATACCTCTCAGCAAATAGCTTGGGGTGTCTACTTTCCAAAATGGGGTCATTTGGGGGGGGGGGGGGTTGTGCCACCTGGGCATTCCATGGCCTCCGAAACTGTGATAGGCAGTGAAGAGTGAAATCAAAAATTTACGCCCTTAGAAATCCTGAAGGCGGTGATTGGTTTTCGGGGCCCCGTACTCGGCTAGGCTCCCAAAAAGTCCCACACATGTGGTATCCCCATACTCAGGAGAAGCAGCTAAATGTATTTTGGGGTGCAATTCCACATATTCCCATGGCATGTTTAAGCAATATATCATTTAGTGACAAAAAACAAAATCTGTCTCTTTCCCGCAACTTGTGTCACAATATAAAATATTCCATGGACTCGACATGACTCTCAGCAAATAGCTTGGGGTGTCTACTTTCCAAAATGGGGTCATTTGGGGGGGTTTTGAACTGTCCTGGCATTTTATGCACAACATTTAGAAGCTTATGTCACACATCACCCACTCTTCTAACCACTTGGAGACAAAGCCCTTTCTGACACTTTTTGTTTACATGAAAAAATTATTTTTTTTTGCAAGAAAATTACTTTGAACCCCCAAACATTATATATTTTTTTTAAAGCAAATGCCCTACAGATTAAAATGGTGGGTGTTTCATTTTTTTTTCACACAGTATTTGCGCAGCGATTTTTCAAACGCATTTTTTGGGGAAAAAACACACTTTTTAAAATTTTAATGCACTAAAACACTATTGCCCAAATGTTTGATGAAATAAAAAAGATGATCCTAGGCCGAGTACATGGATACCAAACATGACATGCTTTACAATTGCGCACAAACGTGCAGTGGCAACAAAATAAATACATTTTTAAAAGCCTTTAAAAGCCTTTACAGGTTACCACTTTAGATTTACAGAGGAGGTCTACTGCTAAAATTACTGCCCTTGATCTGACCTTCGCGGTGATACCTCACATGCATGGTGCAATTGCTGTTTACATTTGACGGCAGACCGCCGCGTGCGTTCGCCTTAGCGCGAGAGCAGGGGGCGACAGGGGTGCTTTTTTTTTTTTTTTGTTGCTTTTTATCTTATTTTTAAACTGTTCCTTTCATTTTTTTTTTTTTTAATCATTTTTATTGTTATCTCAGGGAATGTAAGTATCCCCTATGATAGCAATAGGTAGTGACAGGTACTCTTTTTTGAAAAAATTGGGGTCTATTAGACCCTAGATCTCTCCTCTGCCCTCAAAGCATCTGACCACACCAAGATCGGTGTGATAAAATGCTTTCCCAATTTCCCAATGGCGCTGTTAACATCCGGCGAAATCTAAGTCATGAAATGCTCGTAGCTTCCGGTTTCTTAGGCCATAGAGATGTTTGGAGCCACTCTGGTCTCTGATCAGCTCTATGGTCAGCTGGCTGAATCACCGGCTGCATTCTCAGGTTCCCTGTTGAGACAGGAGAGCCAGAGAAAAACACGGAAGACGGTGGGGGGCATTCCCTCCCACTGCTTGTAAAAGCAGTCTAGAGGCTAATTTGCCACTAGGATTGCTTTTACATGAAAGCCGACCGCTGGCTGAAAAGAATGATACCAAGATGATACCTAAACCTGCAGGCATCATTCTGGTATAACCACTCAAAGTCGTGAATGGCGTACCTGAAGACAAAAAAATGGTTAACAATAAAACACAGTAAACGGTAAAGTATAAAAAAATTGCATACCTGAAAAGCAAACATGATAAAACATAATAACAATAAAACATTGCAGAATAGAATACAGTAAAAAAGAGCAGAACAATAGAGAGAGAATAGAGAGAGAGAGAACAATAAAATGACAACTATTTTTTTTCTTTTTACACTTTTTTTGTAACTAACTTTTATAACTGTAACCGGTTCCAGGTTCGGGTCTCTCAAAATGCGATGGCATCTTGGGAGACCCTGTGAAAGTGTGCCTAGTCTGTGCAATGCTGTACCCTACGCTAATACTCAACTAGTGAATGGTAGCGTTCAAAACATTCACCAATGCAAAGACCAGGATTGTCAGGACAGGAGGGACAATAATAGCGGGTGTCACGCCTATATCCGCGCTTGCTGCAGACACAACATCTTTTTTGGGGGGGTTCCTTGGGTAGGGGTACTCGGGAGGACATAAAGAAAATGCCTCTCATGCAGCCGACTGCATTTGGTTGGGGATGTGAATGGGGGAAGTACGGGCGCTGCAGAAGTGGTGGGTTCCCAATTCGGATTGGCGAATGCAGCAGGAAGGGCACTATGGGCACGACGGGCCTGTTTGTCTTCTTTTTGGTGGCAGCGGGACACTACTTGTGCTTGCCACCTCACCAGCTTGAACTGCACTTATGGGACTCGCCACGTCACCAAGTGTCACTGCAGTGCTGGTTTGACTACGACCGGGGTGTACTAGGCCGCTGGTGCTTGCCAGTTCACCAAAACGCTACCAAAAAAACTGTTAGCGATCGCAGGGATCAGGCCTGACTCTGCGAACGCTGCAGTTATGCGTTTAGTGTTTTGTAAGTGACAGTGATCGATCGATACTGCACTTGGGTGGGCTGGGCTGGGCGGAAGGGCAAAACGCAGGTGCTAGCAGGTATCTGGGCTGATCCCGCTAACACTGCGTTTTTGGGAACCCTAAACTGCTGGGGACGCTAGTATAGATCTGATCGGATCAGATATTGATCCGATCAGATACTATACCACTAACTGAGGTGCACGGTGTGTGCGTGGGTGTTAGCGGTACTGGCGCTAACCTGACGCTGCCTGGGGCTGGTGCTTGCCAGTTCACCAAAATGCTACCAAAAAAACTGTTAGCGATCGCAGGGATCAGGCCTGACTCTGTGAACGCTGCAGTTATGCGTTTAGTGTTTTTTAAGTGACAGTGATCGATCGATACTGCACTTGGGTGGGCTGGGCCGGGTCGAGGGACAAAACGCAGGTGCTAGCAGGTATCTGGGCTGATTCCGCTAACACTGCGTTTTTGGGAACCCTAAACTGCTGGGGACGCTAGTATAGATCTGATCGGATCAGATATTGATCCGTTCAGATACTATACCACTAAGGGAGGCGTATGCTGCGTGCGTGGGTGTTAGCGGTACTGGCGCTAATCTGACGCTGCCTGGGGTGACGCATATCACCGCCGGGCGATCAGGGGGCTAAACCTTTATTCGGTAATAAACGGCGGGTGCCCTGACACTATAAAAAATAAACGAACTAACCAGCGTCACCCGTAACAGTTATACGGTAATCAGTGGTGAAAGGGTTAACTAGGGGGCAATCAAGGGGTTAAAACAATTATTAGATAGTATATGGGAGTCCCTGACGCTATAAAATGCTGACGGCGAACCTAAATATTTACCTCCCTAACTAGCGTCACCAGTGACACTAATGCAGCAATCAGAAAAATGATCGCTTAGCGACACTGGCGACGGGGGGTGATCAAGGAGTTAAAAACTTTATTAGGGGGGTACCCTAGACCTAAAGGGGGCTAATACTAACTGCCCCACCACACTAACTGTCACAAACTGACACCATGCAGTAATCAGAAAAAAAAAACTGCTTGGTGTCAGTGTGACGGGGGGGAGGGGTGATCGGGGGGTGATCGGGGGGGGGATCGGGGGGTAAAGGGGGGTGTTTTGTGTGCCTGGCATGTTCTACTGTGTGTGTGTGTTTGTTGGTGCACTCACATTGATGTCTTCTCTCCTCAGCGCCGGAACGGAAACTGCCGAGCCGAGGAGAGATGACATCACATCCCCTGCCTCTGTGTACTACACAGAGGCAGGGGAAGATTCTCATTGGCTGGGAGCGATCGCGAGGGAGGGCCACGAATGGATGGCCTCCCCCTCATCTCTGATCGCTGCCAGACCAAAGCCGACCGTCTCGGGCACCGGGGGGGAGTCCGATGGGACCCCCCGCCCGCGGGAAGGCAATCACGTACCAGGTACGTGATTTTGCCTGCCCGTGCCATTCTGCCACAGTATATCTGCGTGAGGCGGTTGTCAAGTGGTTAAAAAAAAGAGTCTTGAGTCAATAAGGATGGCAAACGTGATCAACCTCTCCAGCTCAGTGGGTATATCTCGGACTGCTATCTCATCCTTGATGGAATCCGAAAGACCATGAGAAAAAGCAGCCACGAGGGCCTCATTGTTCCAAGCAACCTCTGCTGCCAGAGTACGGAATTCAATGGCGTAGTCGGCAACAGTTCTCGTACTCTGCTGGACATGAGGCACTTGGCAGCAGAAGCGGAGCGCGCGGGAACATCAAATACCCCTTTAAAGGAGGTCACAAAGTCAGAGTAACTCAAGACAACAGGTTTTTGCATCTCCTATAGAGGGTTTTCC
Organism: Aquarana catesbeiana; assembly: GCF_042186555.1. Lineage (NCBI taxonomy): Eukaryota > Metazoa > Chordata > Amphibia > Anura > Ranidae > Aquarana > Aquarana catesbeiana. Next base: position 79,920,362 of record NC_133336.1, read on the forward strand.
CAGGCCAAGGCTCTCTCAGAAAGCAAATATATCACAAAACCTACTTTGCTTCTGTCTGTGGGAAACGCCTGTGGCAGCATCTCAAAGTAAATCTCAACCTGGTTGAGAAACCCTCTCCATTGAACTGGATCGCCCCCAAATTGCTGGGGAAGCGGAGCGGAAACCAGACATACCTCTGATAGAGGTAATACTCGAGGCGGGTGCCTGCACAGAGACTGGCGCAGCAGCAGGGACGGCCTGCAACTCGGGTTGTACTGGAGTAGCCACAGTGGGAGACTCCAGGTGAGCGGTGCGACTCAGAAGCATTTGTAACGCTATGGCAACCGGATCCATGTGGTGATCTTGCTCATCCAATCTGAAAAAAATATTACCAGAAGTAATAGTTAAATCACACTTGTTTCATAATAATAATAATAAGGTAAACAGAGTAAGCGTAGTCAAAACAAGCCAGAGTTGAAGTAAACGGATCGGGTAGGCAGCCAAGCAAATGTCAGAGAGCTAGAGATAAACGTAGTAGTACAGCAAGCAGAATCAGGAGCCAGAAGGAATGCCAGCTGAGCAAGTCTTCAACAGGAATGCAGGAAAAAGTCTCTGTGATGTTGACAAAGGCGAAGGCAGAGATCAAGTGAGCTGGACGACTTTAAGTAGGCAGGACTGTCGAGCAGAATCAACAACAGCTGGGAAACTGGAGAGAGATGGGAGCTGGCAATTAGCTGACAGCTGAGCGGCCAGCTCAGAGAAGGTGGGGCTGAGCCCAGCCCTGACACTTTATTAGCCATTCAAACCCATTTGTGTCAACTTGTGTGCATGTTATCAGGCCAAAATCACCAGGGTGCGTAAACTTTTGATCAGGGTCATGTGGGTAGTTTCTGTTGTGATTATGATTTAAAAAGAGTAAACATAGTTGATTGATAATAAATGGCTTCAACCAAACATTAACCATGAGTGAAAGAAATGTTTTTATGTTATTCATATTCTCTGAAAAATGTCCAAGAAATCATAAATTCTGCCAGGGTCTGTGAACAGCAATTTTAAAGTCGTGCCACAGATTCTCAATTGGATTTAGGTCTGGACTTTGACTGGGCCATTCTAACACATGAATATGCTTTGATCTAAACCATTCCATTGTATCTCTTGCTGTGCGTTTTGGATTGTTGTCCTGCTGGAAGGTAAACCTCCACCCCAGTCTCAAGTCTTTTGCAGACTAAAGCCTTGTACATACGACCGGTTTTGCCGTCGGAATAAACTCTGAATTTTTTTCCGACAGAGTTCCAACGGAAATTCCGCTCAAGCTGTCTTGCATACACACGGTCACACCAAAGTCCAACCGTCCAGAACCAGGTGACGTACAACACCTACGACGGGACTAGAAAAAGTAAGGTCAAAAGCCAGTAGCCAATAGCTTCCATCTCGTACTTGCTTCAGAGCATGCGTCATTTTTGGTACGTCGGAACAGCATACAGACGAGCGGGTTTCCCGATAGTAATTAGTTCCATTGGAAAAGTTTAGAACATGTTCTCCATCTAAGTCCGTCTGAATTTTCGATGGAGAAAGTCTGATGGGGCATACACACGGTTAGAATATACGATGAATAGCTCCCATCGGACTTTTTCTGATGGACATTCCGCTCGTGTGTACGCGGCATAACAGGTTTTCTTCTAAGATTGTCCTGTATTTGGCTCCATTAATCTTCCCATCAACTCTGATCAGCTGAAGAAAAGCATCCCCACAAGATGATGCTGCCACCACCATGTTTCACGGTAGAGATGGTGTGTTCAGAGTGATGTGTTAGTTATCCTCCACACATAGCATTTTGCTTTTAGGCCAAAAAGTTACGTTTTGGTCTCATCTGATCAGACAGAGCACATACTTCCACATGTTTGCTGTGTTCCCCACATGGTTTCTCGCAAACTGCAAACAGGACTTCTTACGGCTTTCTTTCAACAATGACTTTCTTCTTGCCACCCTTCCATAAAGGCCAGATTTGTGGAGTGCACAACTAATAATTGTCCTGTAGACAGATTCTCCCTCCTGAGCTGTGGATCTCTGCAGCTCCTCCAGAGTTACCACAGGCCTCTTGGCTGTATATCTGATTAATGCTCCCCTTGCCCAGCCTGTCAGTTTAGGTGGAAGGCCATGTCTTGGTAGGTTTGCAGTTGTGCCTTACTCTACCATTTTTGGATTGTAGCAGCGGACTGCTCAATGTGGTTTTGGGATATCAGTTATAACGCCAAAGACTTCAGGAAAACAACATTTTTATTCTTAACAGTGAGAGACACCAACTCCGAATAATTCCAGGAAGTCAAGTGTGTTCGTCTATAGACATTGGCAGAATATATGTTAGCAATTAAGTCATGCACAATACATTTCCTTTTACAAGAATTAACTCTTAAATCGTCTTAGAACAAAACCTCTTAAACATTCTCCTTTTTTCTTATTCTTAAGAGTTTCCTGTAGATATGGGGTTTCTCTATTTACATATCGGATCTGCTTAACACATCTTAAAACTATAGTCAGCGACTTTGCGTTTTTTTTTCACTTCCTTGCACTAGCCATGCAGTTTGCAAAACGTCCTACCTAAGCTTTCTGAATTCAAAGGGAATGTGTGGGTGTGCATTAGAGACAGGTGTCTGGAATATCTTGTTACATGTCAGTAATTTCTCTGTGTGACCTTGCAGATGTACAAAATGTGTCTGCAAAAATTCTCCACTCTGTTACAATGCCCACCCCATCCAAGCCCAGCCATCCTGACCCCACTGGGTCCTACCACATCCCCCCTTTGATGCTTATCATAACGAAAAATAAAGCAGACCGCTGGGCCTAAGGGGCATGGGCACATCTTTAAAAACACTTACATACACACAACACATATTATATATATATATATATATTTTAAACACATACACACACAAAAACAATGGACACATTGATATTACTATATCACAGAACCATAAAACATAAGTGAAAATGAAGGTCATTTAAACAGTTATCTCCACTGTATAGCAAATGTCCATGGAAAAAAAAAAAAGGGGAAGAGGGGGGCGTGAGTCTTTCAGTTAATGAAAAAATAGTCCAAATCAAAATATAAAAGAACACAGAAAAAAAAGAGTCCCTCTTGTATGGTTTGTAAATGCAAATTTCCAGTATACAAAGAGTCAACATTATTTCACTCCCTAATTTAATTTCCTAAACTTCTAAAATACCTCCAAGGATTTGATTCTATACTCATCCATTCAATCAGAAGATTCTCCACCCCATAAAAAATTTGCCTCTTTGTAAGGACAGAACTTGACATCCAGACAGACTGGAACTGAAGCATTTGGGCTAGGTTGCAAGAAAATTTGTGAAGGGTCTTCGGGCAGGCACCTCAAATCTCTCTCTTGTGGTGTTCACTGGAACTCTCAGGCCTTGGGCTTGTGTCATGGCTCCCCCTCTTAGGCATTTCCAGGAACATTTTCCCAGCAGGAGTCCTCCTTTAACCTTCAAATTCAGCAATGAAAAGTGGGGATTTATAACACCAGGATGATAGCTTGGCACAGCTTCTGGACTCATTCCAGGACCTCCTGTGGCATTAGAACAGCAAAGATTTCAGTGCAAAAGATGTAGCCATTTCTTCAAGTAGAAGGCGTCGGGATAGAGGCATCGCGGAGGGGGTCACTTCTTCACGTAAATGGGGTTGGGTGGATATTCTCCATCCCACATAAATAACCACAGAATCACCCGAACTACTAAATAAAGCCTTCCTTAACCATTGGAGGTATTCAAAATAATATTCTTTCATTAATTCAAACATAAGTCCATCAGTCCATCAAGCATGCAGAAATAAAATGTTTCCTAGCACCAGTTTTCATTATATACACACACACAGTAGGGACGGAAAGTATTCAGATTCCCTTAAATTTTTCACTCTTTGTTATATTGCAGCCATTTGCTAAAATCATTTAAGTTAATTTTTTTTCCTCATTAATGTACACACAGCACCCCATATTGACAGAAAAACACAGAATTGTTGACATTTTTGCAGATTTATTAAAAAAGAAAAACTGAAATATCACATGGTCCTAAGTATTCAGACCCTTTGCTGTGACACTCATATATTTAACTTAGGTGCTGTCCATTTCTTCTGATCATCCTTGAGATGGTTCTACACCTTCATTTGAGTCCAGCTGTGTTTGATTACACTGATTGGACTTGATTAGGAAAGCCACACACCTGTCTATATAAGACCTTACAGCTCACAGTGCATGTCAGAGCAAATGAGAATCATGAGGTCAAAGGAACTGCCTGAAGAGCTCAGAGACAGAATTGTGGCAAGGCACAGATCTGGCCAAGGTTACAAATAAATTTCTGCTGCACTTAAGGTTCCTAAGAGCACAGTGGCCTCCATAATCCTTAACCGGTTCCCAACCGTCGCACGCCGATGTACGTCGGCAGAATGGCACGGCTGGGCAAATGGACGTACAGGTACGTCCATTTGAATTTCCCGCCATGCCATTGCGTGCGCGCCGGCCGGGAGCTCCATGAGTCGGGTCGCGGGTCCCGCGGACTCGATCACCGCTGGGATACCCGCGATCGCCTCACGGAGAGGACGAACGGGGAGATGCTGATGTAAACAGCATCTCCCCATTCTGCCTAGTGACAAGTGTCACTGATCACAGCTCCCTGTCATCGGGAGCTGTGATCAGAGTAATGACACTGCTAGCCCATACCCCTACAGTTAGTAATCACTCCCCTAGGACATACTTAACCCCTCCCCGCCCCCTAGTGGTTAACCCCTTCACTGCCAGTATCATTTACACAGTAATCAGTGCATTTTTAATCACACTGATCGCTGTATAAATGACAATGGTCCCAAAAATGTGTCAAAAATGTCCGACATGTCCGCCATAACGTCGCAGTCACAATAAAAATCGCTGATCGCCACCATTACTAGTAAAAAAAATGATTAATAAAAATGCCATAAAACTATCCCCTATTTAGTAAACGATATAACTTTTGCACAAACCAATCAATAAATGCTTATTGCGATTTTTTTTACCAAAAATATGTAGAAGAATACAATCGGCCTAAACTGAGGAAAAAAAATGTTTTTTTATATATTTTTGGGGGATATTTATTATAGCAAAATGTAAAAAATAATGCGTTTTTTTCTAAATTGTCGCTCTTATTTTGTTTATACTGCATAAAATAAAAATCGCAGAGGCGATCAAATACCACCAAAAGAAAGCTCTATTTGTGGGAAAAAAAGGACGTCAATTTTGTTTGGGAGCCACGTCGCACGACCGCGCAATTGTCAGTTAAAGCGGCGCAGTGCCAAATCGCAAAAAACGCTATGGTCAGGAAGGGGGTAAAATCTTCCGGGGCTGAAGCGGTTAAATAGAAGATGTTTGGGGCAACCAGAACCCTTCCTAGAGCTGGCCGTCTGGCCAACTAAGCTATCGGGGGAGAAGAGCCTTGGTGAGAGAGGTAAAGAAGAACCCAAAGATCACTGTGGCTGAGCATCAGAGATGCAGTCAAGAGATGGGAGAAAGTTGTAGAAAGTCAACCATCACTGCAGCCCTCCACCATTTGGGACTTTATGGCAGAGCGGCCCGATGGAAGCCTCTCCTCAGTGCAAGACACATGAAAGCCCGCCTGGAGTTTGCTAAAAAAAACACCTGAAGGACTCCAAGATGGTGAGAATTAAGATTCTCTGGTATGCTGAGACCAAGATAGAACTTTTTGGCCTTAATTCTAAGCAGTATGTGTGGAGAAAACCAGGCACTGCTCATCACCTGTCCAATACAGTCCCAACAGTGAAGCATGGTGGTGGCAGCCTCATGCTGTGGGGGTGTTTTTCAGCTGCAGGGACAGGACAACTGGTTGCAATGGAGGGAAAGATGAATGCGGCCAAGTACAGGGATATCCTGGACGAAAACCTTCTCCAGAGTGCTCAGGACCTCAGACTGGGCCAAAGGTTTACCTTCCAACAAGACAATGACCCTAAAATACACTAAAATAACGAAGGAGTGGCTTCACAACAACTCCATGACTGTTCTTGAATGGCCCAGCCAGAGCCATGACTTAAACCCAATTGAGCATCTCTGGAGAGACCTAAAAATGGCTGTCCACCAACCTTTACCATCCAACCTGACAGAACTGGAGAGGATCTGCAAGGAGGAATGGCAGAGGATCCCCAAATCCAGGTGTGAAAAACTTGTTGCATCTTTCCCAAAAAGACTCATGGCTGTATTAGATCAAAAGGGTGCTTCTACTAAATACTGAGCAAAGGGTCTGAATACTTAGGACCATGTAATATTTCAGTTTTTCTTTTTTAATAAATCTGCAAAAATGTCAACAATTTTGTGTTTTTCTGTCAATACAGGGTGCTGTGTGTACATTAATGAGGAAAAAAATGAACTTAAATGATTTTAGCAAATGGCTGCAATATAACAAAGAGTGAAAAATTTAAGGGGTTCTGAATACTTTCCGTCCCCACTGTAAATATTAGGGCTGTGAAAATTATAGATTCAGTCCTCAATTAATCGTTCATTTTTTTGATCGATCAAAATTTTTTTTGATCGGTAGGCTTTGGGCCAAGCTGTGGCTGCAGCGCAGCGCAGTGCTCCGCTTCCTCCTCCTCCACTATATGTCATGCACAGTCTGCGGGCATCTCCCACTGTGTGTCTCCGAGCTGGGTGTGAAAACTTTGGCCGCGTTGTGAGAAAAGTCCCACCCTCCTCCTAGATCAGCTCGTGTGATAGACGCAGTGTTCTGTCTATGGACACTGTGAGACAGCATTATGGGCACGGCGAGACAGCATTATGGGCACGGTGAGGCTGTGATTATAGGCTCGGATATTTTTAAGGATATTTAAGGATAGCAATCACATGAAGCCATTTATTATCACATCGTTTTTTGGATCCTTTTAAAATCATAATAACAGAAATCACCCAAATGGCCCTGATAAAAAGTTTACATACCCTGGAATGTTAGCCCTTGGTACAGACACAGAAGGTGACACATAGTCAATGAGTTTGTTAGCTCTCACATGGATGCACTAAGCAGGCTAGACACTGAGCCATGAGAAGGTAGAAAAGAACCTGCTTAACAAGGTAATGAAACTTTACAAAGATGGAAAAGGATATAAAAAGATATCCAAAGCCTTGAATATGCCAGTCAGTACTGTTTAATCACTTATTAAGAAGTGGAAAATTAGGGGCTCTTTTGATACCAATTCGCTGAGTTATAGAATTGTTCAGCAGAGTCTGCTGAACAATTCTGCTATAAGTTTATGGTCATTGAAGTGACCATGAGCTTATAGGAGAGGGGGAAATGAGGTCCGTACGCCACCTGCAGGCACTTCTGTAGGTCAGTACGGCGTACGGACCTGGCAGTGAAAGGGTTAAACCAAACCATTGATTTTCAGGCAACCTGTCTGCCAACAAAATTATCTCTAACAACAACAGCATATCATATAATATAGGTGTCCCTCCTCAAGGTAAAAAAGAGGCTTACAAAAATGGCATCTTTTCTTTTGGCTGTTTCTCTCTCTTTTTTTTTTAAAACAAAATTATTTTACCTATCAATACAATGTAAGGGTTATATTTTCATTGCTAAAAAACACTTCCTCTTTATGCATACTTTAAGCAGAAAACAAATTATGGGAGCAAACCCATGTATCTTTAAGAAAACTGGCACTGAAAAATCGCCGTCAAAACTTTTCAATTACGCGTAAAGTGATTGTAAAGTACTGTTTTATTTCCTATAAAAATAACAAACAATTTATACTTACCTGCTCTGTTGCAGTGGTTTTGCACAGAGCAGCCCAGATCCTCCTCTTCTCTGGTCCCTTTTCTGTGTTCCTGGCCCCTCCCTCCCATTTAGTGCCCCCCACAGCAAGCAGCTTGCTATGGGTGCACCTGAGCCGAGTCACATCTCCCTGTGTCCATTCAAACACGGAGCACCGCCCCGCCCTGCCCCCTCTCTTCCCTGAAATTGCTAGCCAACTTTGATTGACAGCAGTGGCAGCCAATCAGGAGGGAGAATCTCAGATGGCTGAGACACTTGTGGACATCGCTGGACACAGAGGAACTTCAGGTAAGTGTTAGGGGAGCTGTTGCACACAAAAGGCTTTTTATCCTAATGCATAGAATGCATCAAGATAAAAAAACTTCTGCCTTTACAACCCTTTTAAAGTTGCACACCCAAAAATACTCCTATTCTGACTCCTTGAGACCATTCCATGCTTTCACCTGCTCTGGCTACCAAACCCTGCCTATGTTTTGACTATGTTTACTTATTATTTGTACTATTTTCACCACTATTAAAAGGTGTGATTTTTTTACTGCATTGTCATGGTTCCTGACAGTAGGCGAAGGCCATGAATTCAGAAGATGCAGGCAATCCACCTTGTGGTAATATTTTTTCCAGGATAAATGAGTAGGATCATCGCATGAATCAGTTTGCCATAGCGTTACAGATGCTCCTGATTCGCACGGCTCACCTGGATCCTCCCACTGTGGCTGTTCCAGTACAACCTGTGTTGCAGGCCGTCCCTGCTGCTGCTCCAGTCTCTGTTCAGGCACCCGCCTCGAATATTACCTCTAAGAAGTATGTCTTGTTCCGCTCCGCTTCCCCATCGATTTGGGGGCGATCCAGTTCAATGTAGAAGTTTTCTCAACCAGGTTGGGATATACTTTGAAATGTTGCCCCAGGCGTTCCCCACGGACAGAAGTAAAGTAGGCTTCATTATTTCTTTGCTTTCTGATAGAGCCTTGGCCTGGGCAAACCCTCTATGGGAGATGCAAAAACCCATTGTCCTGAGTTACCCTGAGTTTGTGGCTTCCTTTAAAAGGGTATTTTACATTCCCCCATGCTGCCAAGAGCCTCATTGTCCATCAAAGTACGAGGACTGTTGCTGTTTACGCCATTGAATTTCATACTCGGGTCGCTTGGAAGGCCCTCGTGGCTGCTTTTTCTCATGGTCTCCCGGATAACATCAAAGATGAGATAGCAGCCCAAGACATACATACGGATCTAGAGAAGTTGGTCACGTTTGCTATTCTCATTGACTCCAGACTTTGAGAGAGACCTTTCTTTAAGGAGTGCTTGCGAAAGCCTCCTATGCATTTCGCCTCCAGCTTTACAGTCCCACCCTTGCCTCATTCACCTCCCATGCCTCCTGGTACCGAGTTTGCCAGTGAAGTAGAACCCATGCAGTTGGGCTTCCCATGTCTCTCTGTGGATGAGAGAGCCTTTAGGAGGAGGGGGAGATTGTGCCTTTATTGTGACCAGGCAGGTCACTTTTTGAAATCTTGTCCTACCCGTCCAGGAAACGCCCGCACCTTGAGGTCCTGTAGGGGACAGACCATAGGTGGCATTGTTATATCCCAGTTATCCTGAAGGATAAGCCTTTAGGTACCTGTTACCCTTTTTGGTCTGAGTTGTCCATAGAGACACAAGCTCTAGTCGACTCTGGGGCTGCAGGCCTGTTCATAGATAGTGCCTTTATGTCTAAGCACTTGATTCCACTGCAGCTTCGTGCCATTCCACTTGCCATTGAGGCTCTTGATGGGAGACCTCTACAGCCTGCTCATGTGACTCATGAGACTGTTCCATTGACCATGGCCATAGGGGCTCTTCACCATGAGATAATCCAATTCCAAGCTATTTCCTCTCCTCATTACCCAGTGGTTATTGGTTATCCTTGGTTACAGAGGCACATCCTCTGTATTGATTGATTGGCTTTGTGCTGGGGTACTTTCCTGGTCACCACAATGCAGTAAAACATGTTTTCAGAAAGTGGCTAAAGTCTTGTTCACCTCTTCACCCTCCTCCTTGCCAGAGGAATTTAGCGATGTCTTTGACAAGGATCAATCCAGTAGTTTGCCTCCACACCAGTCGTATGATTGCGCAGTTGGCCTTCAACCTGGTGCTATGCCTCCCCATGGCCAGATTTACCCTTTGTCTGTCTCGGAGGATAAAGCTATGGAGGACTATGTTGCAGACACACTGTCGAGAGGGTTCATCCACAAATCCTCGTCTCCTGCTGGTGCTGGCTTCTTCTTTGTGAAAAAGAATAGTGGTGAAATGAGACCTTATATTGATTATAGGGTCTCAATTGCATCACGATTAAGAATGCCTGCTCCAGTTCTGTTGATTAGAGAATTATTTGACCATCTCAAGGGAGCAACGATTTTCACAAAACTCAATCTAAGAGGGGCACACAATCTTGTGAGGATCAAGGAGAGCGGCAAATGAAAAACTGCATTTAAACACCAGGACTGGACATTATGAATACCTCGTAATGCTGTTTGGTCTTTGCAACGCTCCTGCAGTTTTTCAGAAATGTATCAACGATGCCCAAGATATGCTGCAGCAATGTGTGGTGGTTTATCTCAACGATATTCTCAAATATTCAAAATCCCTAGAGAGCCACCACACAAATGTCTCCCAAGTGCTACAGAGGCTAAGAGATAATAACCTGTATTGTAAGTTGAAGAAGTGCGAGTTCCATCGTGAACAGGTTAAATTTCTGGGTTATGACATTTCTACTGCCGGTTTTTTGATGGACCCAGAGAAATTATCTGCAGTTTTACAGTGGCCATTGACCTGTAGGTCTACGTCCGCTACAAAGTTTTCTTGGCTTTGCCAATTATTATCGGAAATTTTTCAGAACTTCTCTTCTCTGGTCAAACCCCTGACTGATATGACCAGAAAGGACAGTAACCCACAGAATTGGTCTCCGGATTCCATTAAAGCCTTTGAGTCTCTCAAGGCTGCCTTTGTTTCAGCTCCTGTGTTGGCATATCCTGACCCTACTCTACCCTTCATCCTTGAGGTTGATGCACTTGAGACTAGAGTAGCGGCCCTTCTGTCTCAACGTCCTACCTTTGAGAGAGCTATGCATCCTTGTGGCTACTTTTCCAAGAAATTGTCCCCAGCAAAATGCAATTACAAGATTGGGGCAGGGAATTGTTAGCTATCATTTTAGCTCTTAAAGAATGGAGGCATCACCTCTAAGGTACCACTGTGCAGGTTTTCATTTTGACTGACCACAAGAATCTCACATTCTTGTCTGAGGCAAAACGCTTATCTCCCAGAAGAGCGAGATGGGCTCTTTTTCTGTCCAGCTTCAGTTACATAATCTCATTTTTACCTAAGAATGTAAGGGCTGATGCATTGTTGCGACAGTTTTCCTCCGCTTCCAAGATTGAGTCGGTGCCCGTTCCTGATACCTCTCTTTCACATTCTGGCTACTGTATGTACCAGTCTCACTTCACCTTTGGGTGACAGAATTTTTGCCGTTCAGGGCCATTCTCCTTCCAAGAAACCTGGTGACCGCTGCATTGGCCCTGAGAATCTCCGCTGTGCTCCAGACTTACCGTTCTCCTAAGGCAGCTGGCCATACAGGGAACAATCAAGTTATTTGGGCTATTTCTTAGCAATTCTGGTGGCCTAGTCTCTGCACTGATGTAACCACCTTTGTAGCTGCTTGTTCCATGTGTGCACAGTGTAAGACACCACAACACCTTCCAGTGGGCCTCCTACAATCCATACCCAATGGAGAGAGGCCTTGGACCCACCTGTCTATGGATTTTATTGTGGAGTTACCCAACTCCCAGGGCAACACAGTTATTCTCATGGTGGTTGACCGGTTCTCAAAAATGTTACATTGTATACCACTAAAGAAGTTGCCTACATCCAAAGAACTGGCATCCATTTTTGCTCGGGAGATCTTTCGGTTACACAGGCTACCCATGGTTATCATCTCCGATAGGGGTAGCCAGTTTGTCTCCAGGTTTTGGCGAGCCTTTTGTGCACAGTTAGAAATTCAGCTTTCCTTCTCCTCTGTGTATCACCCGCAGTCCAATGGGGCTGCAGAATGAGCAAACCAAGCATACCAAGCCTTGGAGCAGTTTCTACGCTGTTATGTTTCTGACCACCATAACAACTGGTCAGACCTCCTACCTTGGGCGAAGTTTGCTCACAATAGTGCCATCAGTACCGCTTCCTGATTGTCTCCATTTATGGCGAATTATAGTTTACAACCATCCATGTTGCCTGACTCATTTGTTCCCCAAAGAATCCCTGCGTTAGAGGAGCATCTCTGTGGTTTTCGTTCCACTTGGGTGCAGGTCCAAGAGTCCTTGCGACATGCCAGTGAGAGGAAGAGACTCCATGCTGACCACCGACGCCTGCCTGCACCTTCCTATCAGGTTGGGGAGACGGTCTGGCTGTCGTCTCGTAACCTCCGACTCTGTGTTCCCTCACTGAAACTGGCACCATGGATTATTGGGCCTTTCTGTATTCTCCATAGGATCAACCCAGTGGCTTACGCATTAAACCTTCCTTCTAACATGCGTATTTTGGATGTTTTTCATGTCTCCTTATTAAAACCTTTGGCGTGCAACCATTTAACAACCTCGGTACCACATCCTAGCCTGGTGCAGGTTGAGAACCATGAGGAGTATGAGATACAATCAAGCATTGACTCCCTTAGGTTCAGTGGGCACATACAGTACCTGGTTCATTGCAAGGGGTGCGGTCCGGAGGAACGCTCTTGGGTCTCATCCTCGGACGTACATGCTCCTGTCCTCTTCCGTGTTTTCCCCTCAAACCCGGTGGTTCTCCGAGGGGGGGGGGCGTTGAGGGGGTACTGTCAGGGCTGGGCTCAGCTCTCCCTTCTCAGTGCTCAGCTGTCAGTTAATTGCCAGCACTCATTGTTCCACAGTGGCTCACCTGGTTTTCATTTCCTGCTCTTCAGTCGAGCCCACAGCCAGCCCCTTCTGGCAATTTAACTGCCTGGCTCATTCATTCCGCGCCTTCGCCTTGGTCATCTAGAGATTCTCTGCTGTGTTCCTTGAAAACTTGCCTGGCTGACGTCCCTTCTGGTTCCTGAGCCTGTCTGCTCCCTCAGACTACACTGATCTCAGGCTTTCCTGATTTCCTGTTTTTTTCCGACTACCTCTGGCTCTGGCTACGGAACCCTGGCTATTTTTTTACTATGTTTACTATTTGTACTATTTTTACAACTTTATTAAAAGGTGTGATTTTTTTTTTTACTGCATTTTCTGTCTCCGTCTGTTTCATTGTTCCTGACACTGTGTGACCTTGCAGATGTACATAACTTACATGTACAAAACGTGTCTGCAAAAATTCTCCACTCTGTTACAATGTCCATTCTGTCCAAGCCCAGTCATTCTGACCCCACTGGGCACTACCACAGGAAGATGGATTGAACAGTGCTCTGTGAAATGTTCAAAGCTTGGGATATTTTTTTATCCCATATATTTTTTTATAAATTCTCTACAACTTTATCCCTGACCTGTCTGGTGTGTTCCTTGGCCTTCATGATGCGGTTTGTTCACTAAGGTTTTCTAACAAACCTCTGAGGGCTTCACAGAACAGCTGTATTTATACTGAGATTAAATTTCACACAGGTGGACTCTATTTACAAATTAGCTGACTTCTGAAGGCAATTGGTTTCACTAGACTATTCACATATTTATTTGTAATCAATTTTGAAAAACATTTATTATTTTCCTTCCGCTTCACAATTATGTGCCACTTTGTGTTGGTCTATAACATAAAATCCCAATAAATACAATTACGTTTTTGGTTGTAACATGACAAATATGTGAAAAATGTTAAGGGGTATAAAAACAGTGCCGTGCAAAAGTTTTACCCAGGTGTGAAGAAATGCTGTAAAGTAAGAATGTGTTAAATATAAAATAAATAAATAAAAATGTTATATATATATATATATATATATATATATATATATATATATATATATATATATATATATATATATCATTTTTTTATTAATTGTTTATTTTATTTATTTTTATCAATTTACAAATGCAAAGTGAGCGAATGGAAGAAAAATCTAAATCAAATCTATATTTGGTGTGACTAGCCTTTAGGTTCAAACCATCATCAGTTCTTACACTTGCATACTTTGTACACTTGCACAAAGTGTCACGTACCTTTCCGAGACTGAGATGCTGAGAGTGGCTAGTCTTGCGGCTAAGCGAACTATACCCCTATAGGTGGTACAGTGGGTATAGGACACAAAGAAGTATGAGTCACCAGCAAGTTTTAGTAGGACTTGAATGATGATCACTGGGAAACCACTTGAAGGAGATAAGTCCTGAGAGAGCTGTAAATCTGTGCAATGTTTAGGTTTATAAAAGTTTGAGCAAGAAGCCCGGCTGAGGCTCTAACCCGGGTGATCAGGCAGATGATTGCTGTAGAGGAGTCCATGGAGAGAGCCGGGGTCAAGCACAGGTAATCAGGTAAGTGAGGCAGAAGAAAATCTGTATTACTAGCCGGGGTCATGCACATGTGATCAGGCAGGTGAGGCAGTGGAAAGTCCTTAGTACAAGCCAGGGTCAAATGCAGGGAGCAGGCAGGGAAGGCAGAGTCCTTAAACCAAGCAGAGGTCAAAGTACAGGAGAGAGATCAGAGCAGGTCAGGGTCAATCCGGGTCACAACAGGTAAACACTTGATAACAGGATGCAGAAGCAAGAACACAGGTAGCTGAAAGACAATCCAGCAATTTAGCATGGAGATGAGCAGCCTTTTATAGGTCAGCAGAGGGATTCACGCTATGCACGCTCCACCGCGCATGCGCCCGTGCTGTCCCATTCCGTCGCACACCCGCATGCGCCGAAGTGCCATTCTACCGCGCATGCGCATGGGAAAATGCCGATAATGGCAATTCTGGTTTCTGGCATTTCTCTGACAAGAAGTTAGGAATTTTGTAGGATTAGAGTCAGGTGTGTGATTAACCAACACCAAGCAGGTACTAATGGTCATCAATTTTATATGTACATTGAAACACAGTCATAAACTAACACAGAAACAGCTAAAAGTGAAGTTGAAGTTGTGGAAGACAGTTTTATTTCACAGGTCATACACCATGGCAATACTGAGCAAAGGTCTCTCCTAGGCAAAGATCTCAAATCAGACTGGGGTTTCAAGATATGTTATTCAAGCTCTTTTGAAGAAGCACAAAGAAACGGGCAACACTGAGGGCCAGAGACACAGTAGTTGGCAAAGGAAACCTAATGCAGCACATGAAAGGCACATCATGCCTACTTCCCTTCGACATTAGAAGATGTCCAGCAGTGCGATCAACACAAAACTGGTGGAAACCAGTGGGACACTCATCTACTGTCCCGAGAAGTCTGGATTAAATAATTGCGGCCAAAAAGCCATACCTCTGACAAGCAAACAAGGCTAAGCGACAACTATACATGATAACATAGGAAATGGGGTTCAGAAAAATGGCAGCAGGTGCTCTAAACTTATGAGTCAAAATCTGAAATACTTGGCAGTAGCAGGAGGCAGATTGTCGAAAGGCTGGAGTGCTGTACGGTAAAGAGTGTCTGCAGGCAACAGTGAAACATGGTAGCAATTCATAACAAGTTTGGGGCTCCATTTCTGCAAATGGAGTTGGAAATTTGGTCAGGATCAATGGTGTCTTCAATGCTGAGAAATAAACAAACCAAATTATCCGGTCTAACAGTTTGTGTTAAAATCAGGGGCTTAGTTTGCACACATTTGCAAATGCATGCTTAAGCTGCAGAGCCACTTCACGCCAACCTAGTATTATCCGCAGTCCTAACTCTATATATTTTTGAGAAGCACATTGCATAATAAAGGATAGATAGAGGGCAGGTAAGCCTGGAGGGAGCCCACCCTTCCTTAAAAGGCAAAGGGGCACACTGGACACCCAGCATATAGCACAATGACAGTAAAGGTGTCCAGTGTATCCCCTCACCAGGGATAATTCCTGTCCTGTGGTTAGACAGGATAATTCAGTTTGTTGCAGGCTGGCTGGTGAGTTGAGCTGGGAATTTTCTTTGGTTTTGTTTGACATGCGTCGCCCTTTCATGTGCTCCTTGCTGCGAAGGCCAGTTATAGGTGTGGGCAGTGGCCATTTCTTTGTATTTTTTCCACACCTGCCTAAAACTTTTGCACAGTAATGAATCTGTGAAGCAGTCATTTTCAGTGAATTAACAAATGCAAATGTTAGATAGACCATCAAAACTTATAATGTATTCAAAGGGAAGTCAAGAACTACAATTAGGAAACACATATAGACATACAGTATTCAGAAATTATAATAATTACATTGACAGTGATTGACTGTAGACTTGTAACTATGATCTAACTTATTCATCTTGCCCATGTAGTAAAATCATGAGGTCTACACAAAGTCACCTATCACTCCATTTCAGTTAGAAGCTTCATTTTCCCACACCCTGCCCTTTTACAGAAATGTTTAAAATGTAAAAACTCCCACAAAACTGGTTTCACTATTTAAAAAAAAAATTAATCACACCAAGATGTATAGATTCTGTCACATCATATACATCTACTGTAATGTTAAAATGGTTCTGGATTCCCTCTAAAGCTAGACATGCTCACAGGGCAAGAAAACCTTTTTATGCCCAAAAAATGCAACTTTCTACAAAAAAAGAGGATGTGGCAGAATTATGTTAAAGTTTAGATGCAAATTAAAATCCACACTTTACATTTACAAACACAAAAAGGCATATTTATAAAGCAGTGAATGTGACTTTCACAAAGCTTTCTCTGGTGGTTAAACAATCTGTCATTTAACCACATGCAACAAGATGATTCACCTGCAGTGAATATTTGGTGAATGTGACCCTGCTTTATAAATATACCCCAGAGTATAGGGGTTAAATGCAGTGTTTATTTACATGATTACTGCAATTTTTCCAAATTGTTTTACCTCCGTTTTACATAACAGATCCAATGGCCTCTCTACCCAAATTAATGGAAGCCCTGAGAAAGTATGGCGAGCTGTCCAACTTCCAAATAAACTCAGCAAAATCCGAAATATTAAATATTAACCTCAACAAGGCAGAGGTAAATAATGTGAAGAGGGTATCGGGCTTCGGGTGGACCAAGGAATTAAGGTACTTGGGAATCAACTTAACCAACTCAATTGAGAAGATTTACAATATAAATTACGTCCCTCTGCTCGATGATATCAGACTACACTGCAAGAGATTCGCCAGTAAACCACTCTCATGGATAGGTCGCATAAATGTCACCAAGATGGTCCTCCTCCCTAAAATAACGTACCTATTTCAGATGATCCCATACCACTCCCCCAATACTATTTAACAAAACTAAAAAAGATAATAATGAATTTTATTTGGAAAAATAGAAGGCCAAGAGTCTCCTTCCAGACATTAAAACAAAGTAAAGTAAATGGTGAACTGGCTGTGCCAGATGTCCGGAACTATTACAAAGCGATAGTCCTGTCTAGGCTAGTAGAGTGGGCAAAGAGAGATAATGAAAAAAGGTGGGTGAAAATAGAAAATACATTTAGTAAAGCTCACTTGGGAAATATTATTTGGAATCCTCCACAATTTAGAACCTTAGACATTAATACTCACGTAATTACACAAAACGTCTTTAAAGTTTGGGATGGGGTATACAAGAAAGTGATAGGGAAATATAACTCACCATTATTAGCACTCAAAGAAAACGAATATTTTGCACCGGGAATAGAAAACACAGGTGGAAGGGTGGAATTTTGGGGGATAACACAGCTAAGAGAAATAATTAAAGATGGCAAAATAATAACACTTCAACAACTTAGACATGATAGGGTGACATGCGGGATAGATGAATGGCGATACCTACAATTGAAACACTTCGTGAGCAAGCTACCACATCCCATTAGGTCTGGGGAAGATCTGACAGAGATGGAAAAGTTATGTGATCTCGAAGATCCGAGAAATACAATCTCGAAAGTATATAAAATCCTGATGACGACAGAAAAGTTGGAGATACCGCCATTCATTGAGAAATGGGAGAGGGATCTGGGCACGAAGAAAGATAAAAACACAATTAGCAAAATTTTAGATAGGATTTTTAATTTAACTATAGATACACGTTCAGCAGAAATGAACTATAAATGTATAAGTAGAAGCTATATAACCCCTGAGATATTAAGTAAATACCAGAGTGGCGCGTCGGCACTCTGTTGGTGAGGCTGCCAAGGTGTAGGAACAATGGGCCACATCTGGTGGAATTGCCCCAAAATAAAAATTTTCTGGAAGAAGACTCTTGCTTTAAAAAAGATAATAACTGATATGGATGTAGTAGAAGACCCGTGGGTGGTTATGTTCCATGGGGGGGAAGGAGATACAAATAAATATAAGCAGACATTGGTGCCATTTCTTTTAAATGCTGCAAAGAGATTGATACCGAAGGGTTGGCAGAGGAAGGAGGGCCCAGAGACATGGGAGTGGTTTGATGCAGTAGAGGAAACGCATAATAACGAGATACTGGCGAATACTACAGTTGAAGTAGGAAGTGGAAACTTGGAGGTGTGGGATGGTTGGAAAAAATTAAAAAAAACCTGGAGATATGTTAAAGAACTTAATGCCTTAGACTAGTAAAGGAGAGTTGAAGATCAATTGACCTTGGAGAGAGGGGAAATGGGAAGGGTTGGAAGGGAGGGGGTGGGGGGACTGGGGAAATAATCATGAGAGGAGACACGATACGCGGTCCGGAATAGCTATCGTTTCCTGGGAGATGCAATGTTTTGTATATCAGAGTTATTTATTTTTGTTATGGCAAAAGGCTATGATGATGAGATACCGAGAGGGCGATTTTACAATATGATCCACGAAGTTGATTAAATCCCCTCGAAAAGGTTGACTGAAGTGGCGGAAAAAAAAAAAAATGCAGTGTTTATTTACATGATTACTGCAATTTTTCCAAATTGTTTTACCTCCATATATTTTGTTTGAGTGAGACCCACATATCCAGGGTTGTGTCAGCTACAATAGTATGATACCTATCCACTAGAAGGGCAGCAAGGTAGAAGCTGGCAATTACAGGCCAGTGAGTTTAACCACTTGCCAAGCAGCCGCCGTCGTTATACGGTGGCAGTTCAGCTCTCCTGCACGAATCGCCGTACCTGTATGGCGGCTCGCGCCGCCGCACTCTCGCTGCGGGAGTGTGCCCACAGGTCGGGCGAACTCGATGTCCGCCAGCGACCCACGGTCGCCTAGTACAGAAGCAGAACTGGGATCTGCCAGTGTAAACAAGCGGATCCCCGTTCTGATAGGGGACATGTCAGAGCTCTTCTGTTCCCAGTGATCGGGAACAATGATCTCTGTCATGTCCCAGTGAGCCCATCCCCCCTACAGTTAGAACACACCTAGGGAACACACTTAACCCTTTGATCGCCCCTAGTGTTAACCCCTGCCATGCCAGTGTCATTTTTACATTGATCAGTGCATTTTTATAGCACTGACCAATGTAATAATGTCACTGGTCCCCAAAAAGTGTCATTTGGGGTCAGATTTGTCCGCCGCAATGTCGCATTCCCACAAAAAAAAATCGCAGATCGCCGTCATTACTAGTAAAAACAATAAAAAATAAAATAAAAGTCCCTAAATCTATCCCACAGTTTGTAGACCGATAACGTTTGCTCAAACCAATCAACATACGTCTATTGCGATTTTTTGTTACCAAAAATATGTAGATTAATATATATCAACCTATACTGATGAATAAATGTTTTTTTTTTATATTTTTTTTAGATATGTATTATAGCAAAAAAAAATTTTTTTTCAAAAGTGTTGCTCTTTGTTTGTTTATAGCTTTTTTTGTGGGGAGAAAGAAGAATGTCAATTTTGTTTGGGTACAACTGCGCAATTGTCAGTTAAAGCTAAGCAGTGCCATATTGCAAATAATGGCCTGGTCATTAGGGGGCAAATCCTTCCAGTCCTTAAGTGGTTAACATCGGTTGTAGCCAAGTTAATGGAATCACTCCTGAAAAGAAGGATCATTTATCACTTAAAAACACACAACTTGCTGGACCCAAAACAGCATGGCTTTACTGAGGGCAGATCATGTCAGAATAACATTATTGCATTTTATGACTATATTTCCAATGTTTTGGACCAGGGTGGTGCTGTGGACATAGCATATATTGATTTCAGCAAGGCATTTGTTACATTTCCACATAATGATCTAATACAAAAGTTGTACAAGCTAGGACTTAGCCCCTGGCTGGTTCAGTGGATATGAGGTTGGCTAAAGGATACCACAGTGTGGTTGTAATAGGGGTTTATGAGGAACAGGGACCAATCACTAGTGGTGTACCACAAGGCTCTGTACTGGGTCAAGTTCTATTTAATCTATATGTAAGTTATAAAACTAAAGGTTTGTTGAGTAGGGTATGTCTTTTTGCTGATGATACACAGGTATGTAATAGGGTTATCCCTTGAGTTGTCTGTAACATGATTTGGCATTTTCGGAAGATTGGCCAAAGCAATGGAAACTGCAGTTCAATATTTCTAAATGTAAAATACTGCACCAAGGGAAAAAGAATCCCTTTAGAGAGTACAACATTGGCGGTACAGCACTAAAGAGGGAAAAAGATTTGGGGGTACTTAGTTCAGATGAATGTAAAATGAGCAAACAGTGTGAAAAGGTGGTGGGAAAAGCGAACAGAATTCTAGGATGCATCACTAGAGGGATCACCAGCAGGATAAAGGAGGTCCTGATTCCCCTATATAGATCTTTAGTGAGACCTCATTTAGAATACGGTGTCCAGTTCTGGAGAACTCACTTGTTAAAAATATCATGATAAGATAGAACAAATCCAGAGATGGGTAACAAAAATGGTGAAAGATCTGGGGGATAAAACATATCGAGGACAACTTCAGGAACTTAACATATACAGTCTGGAGGAAAGAATGGAAAGAGGAGACATGATTGAAACCTTTAAATACATCAAGAGGGTGAATAGGGTTCAAGAGGGCAGTATTTTTAATATGAAACCAAGATCAAGAACATGGCAGACATGACCTCAAATTAACTGGAGGGAAGTTCAAAACTAATCTTAGAAAAGTATTAGTATTTTACTGAAAGGGTAGTTGATGCTTGGAATAGACTTCTAGCAGAGGTAGTGAGTCAGTCAACAGTAAGTGGTTTCAAACAAGCTTGGGACTAGGGATGAGCCGAACACCCCCCTGTTCGGTTCACACCAGAACATGCAAACAGACAAAAAATTTGTTTGAACACGCGAACACCGTTAAAGTCTATGGGACTCGAACATGAATAATCAAGAGTGCTAATTTTAAAGGCTTATATGCAAGTTATTGTCATAAAAAGTGTTTGAGGACCTGGGTCCTGCCCCAGGGGACATGGATCAATGCAAAAAAAAGTTTTAAAAACGGCCGTTTTTTCGGGAGCAGTGATTTTAATAATGCTTAAAGTGAAACAATAAAAGTGTAATATTCCTTTAAATTTCGTACCTGGGGGGTGTCTATAGTATGCCTGTAAAGGGGCACATGTTTCCCGTGTTTAGCACAGTCTGACAGCAGAACGACATTTCAAAGGAAAAAAAAGTCATTTAAAACTACATGCGGCTATTAATGAATTGTCGGTCCGACAATACACATAAAAGTTCATTGATAAAAACGGCATGGGAATTCCCCACAGGGAAACCCCGAACCAAAATTTTTTTTAAAAATGGCGTGGGGGTCCCCCTAAATTCCATACCAGGCCCTTCAGGTCTGGTATGGATATTAACCACTTGACCACGGGGCACTTAAACCCCCTTAATAACCAGACCAATTTTCAGCTTTTGGTACTCTCACATTTTGAATGACAATTACTCAGTCATGCAACACTGTATCTATATGAAATTTCTGTCCTTTTTTTCACACAAATAGAGCTTTCTTTTGGAGGTATTTAATCACCGCTGGGTTCTTTATTTTTTGCGCTATAAAAGAAAAAAAAACGAAAAATCTGTAAAAAAAATGCATTTTTCTTCATTTCTGTTATAAAATTTTGCAAATCAGTAATTTTTCTTCATATATTTTGACCAAAATTTATACCACTACATATCTTTGGTAAAAATAACCCAAATCGGTGGATATTATTTGGTCTTTGTGAAAGTTATAGAGTCCAAAAGCTATGGTGCCAATATCTGAAAATTGATCACACCTGAAGTACTGATGGCCTATCTAATTTCTTGAGACCCTAACATAACAGAAAAGTACAAATACCCCCCAAATGACCCCTTTTTGGAAAGAAGACATTCCAAGGTATTTAGAAAGATGCATGGTGAGTTTTTTGAAGTTGTCATTTTTTCCCACAATTCTTTGCAAAATCAAGTTTTTTTTTTCACAAAATTGTCATATTAGCAGGTTATTTCTCACACACCACATATGCATACCACAAATTACACCCCAAAACACATTCTGCTATTACTTCCGAGTATGGCGATACCACATGTGTGAGACTTTTACACAGCGTGGCCACATACAGAGACCCAACATGCAGTGAGCACCTTCAGACGTTCTGGAGCACCCAGGCCAATTCTGACATTTCTCTCCTACATGTAAAAATCATCATTTATTAGCTAGAAAATTACATAGAACCCCAAAACATTATATATATGTTTTTTTTAGCAAAGACCCTAGAGAATACAATGGCGATCATTGCAACTTTTTATCTTGCACTGTATTTGCGCAGCAATTTTTTGAACGCATTTTTTTGGGAAAAAAAACAGTTTTGTGCTTTAAAAAAAACAAAACAGTAAAGTTAGCCCAATGTTTTTGCATAATGTGAAAGATGAAGTTATGCCAAGTAAATAGATACTCAACATGTCACCTTTCAAAATTGCACGCGCTTGTGGAATGGTGCCAAACTTCGCTACTCAAAAATCCCCATAGGCGACACTTTAACATTTTTTACTGGTTACATGTTTTGAGTTACAGAGGAGGTCTAGGGCCAAAATTATTGCTCTCGCTCTACCGATCGCAGCGATACCTCACATGTGTGATTTGAACACCATTTTCATATGTGGGCGGGACTTACATATGCGTTCACTTCTGCATGCGAGCACACAGGGACAGGGGTGCTTTAAAAAATTTTTTTTTTATTGTTCATTTTACTTTATTTATTTTAGTTAGATGCTTTTTTCCCCCCAAAAAATTTTTTGACCACTTTTATTCCTATTACAAGGAATGTAAACATCCCTTGTAATAGGAATATGGCATGATAGGTCCTCTTTACAGTGAGATATGGGGTCAATAAGACCCCACATATCACCTCTAGGCTGGGAAGCCTGATATAAAAAAAAAAAAAAAAAAAAAAGATCCTGGCTTTGATCGTAGCGGTGAGTCGGTAGAAGCATCGGAGGGCGGCGGGAGGGGGGACGTCCCCTCTCGCCTCCCGTAAGAACGATCAAGCAGTGGAACAGCCGCTATGATCATTCTTATGGTGTAGGGAATCGCCGGCTAAAAAAGTTGATATCTGAATGATGCCTGTAGCTGCACCTATCATTCAGATATCCCCGCACAAAGTCAAGGACGTCGTATGACAGCCGGCGGGCGGGAAGTGGTTAAAACGCTTTTTTTTTAACACAAAGTTGTCCATTTATACAATATTTCTAACACATAGCATGTACATACCAAAAATGACACCCCAAAATAGATTCTCCTACTCCTCCTGAGTACGGCGATATCACGTGTGAGACTTCCACAGCCTGGCCACATACAGAGGCCGAGTACAGCTGAGTATGGCAGAGTATGGCTGAGTATGGCTGAGTATGACTGGGTATGGCAGAGTATGGCTGGGTATCACCGAGTATTGCTAGGTATGGCTGGGTATGGCAGGGTATGGCTGGGTATGGCAGAGTATGGCAGAGTATGGCAGAGTATTGCAGAGTATGGCAGTGTATTGCAGAGTATGGCAGTGTATTGCAGAGTATGGAGGGGTATTGCAGAGTATGGCAGGGTATCGCCGAGTATGGCTGAGCATGGCTGGGTATGGCTGAGTATGGCAGGGTATCTCCGCGTATGACTGGGTATGGCTGGGTATCAGAGTATTGCAGAGTATGGATGGGTATGGCAGAGTATTGCAGGGTATTGCAGAGTATTATGGGGTATTGCAGGGTATTGCACAGTATTGTGGGGTCTTGCACAATATTGCGGAGTATTGCGGGGTTTTGCAGAGTATTGCGGGGTATTGCACAGTATTGTGGGATATTGCACAGTATTGCACAATATTGTGGAGTATTGTGGAGTATTGTGGGGTATTGCGGGGTATTGCGGGGTATTGCACAGTATTGTGGAGTATTGCAGGGTATTGCGGAGTATTGCGGGGTATTGCAGAGTATTTCAGGGTATTGCAGAGTATTGTGGTGTATTGCAGAGTATTTCAGGGTATTGCAGAGTATTGCACAGTGTTGTGGGGTGTTGCAGAGTATTGCACAGTATTGTGGGGTATTGCAGAGTATTGCAGGGTATTGTGGAGTATTGCGGGGTATTGCGGAGTATTGTGGGGTATTGCACAGTATTTGGAGTATTGCGGGGTATTGCACAGTATTGTGGGGTATTGCACAGTATTGTGGAGTATTGCGGGGTATTGTGGAGTATTGCGGGGTATTGCAGAGTATTGCGGGGTATTGCAGTGTATTGCGGTGTATTGCAGAGTATTTCAGGGTATTGCAGAGTATTGCACAGTGTTGTGGGGTGTTGCAGAGTATTGCACAGTATTGCGGGGTATTGCAGAGTATTAGAGTATTTCAGTATTGCACAGTATTGTGGAGTGTTGTGGGGTATTGCACAGTATTGTGGGGTTTTGTGGAGTATTGCAGGGTATTGCGGAGTATTGCGGGGTATTGCAGAGTATTGCGGGGTATTGCAGAGTATTTCAGGGTATTGCAGAGTATTGTGGTGTATTGCAGAGTATTTCAGGGTATTGCAGAGTATTGCACAGTATTGTGGTGCATTGCAGAGTATTGCACAGTATTGTGGGGTATTGCAGAGTATTGCAGGGCATTGCAGAGCATTAGGGATGGCTGAGCATGGATGGATGGATGGCTGGATGTCACTGAGCAGCGCTGTGGGCACTACAGATGCAGCCCACAGCGCTGCTGCCATCCATCCATTGCAGGGTATTGCACAGTATTGTGGGGTCTTGCACAATATTGCGGAGTATTGCGGGGTTTTGCAGAGTATTGCGGGGTATTGCACAGTATTGTGGGATATTGCACAGTATTGCACAATATTGTGGAGTATTGTGGGGTATTGCGGGGTATTGCAGAGTATTTCAGGGTATTGCACAGTGTTGTGGGGTGTTGCAGAGTATTGCACAGTATTGTGGGGTATTGCAGAGTATTGCAGGGTATTGTGGAGTATTGCGGGGTATTGCGGAGTATTGTGGGGTATTGCACAGTATTTGGAGTATTGCGGGGTATTGCACAGTATTGTGGGGTATTGCACAGTATTGTGGAGTATTGCGGGGTATTGTGGAGTATTGCGGGGTATTGCAGAGTATTGCGGTGTATTGCAGAGTATTTCAGGGTATTGCAGAGTATTGCACAGTGTTGTGGGGTGTTGCAGAGTATTGCACAGTATTGCGGGGTATTGCAGAGTATTAGAGTATTTCAGTATTGCACAGTATTGTGGAGTGTTGTGGGGTATTGCACAGTATTGTGGGGTTTTGTGGAGTATTGCAGGGTATTGCGGGGTATTGCAGAGTATTGCGGGGTATTGCAGAGTATTTCAGGGTATTGCAGAGTATTGTGGTGTATTGCAGAGTATTTCAGGGTATTGCAGAGTATTGCACAGTATTGTGGTGCATTGCAGAGTATTGCACAGTATTGTGGGGTATTGCAGAGTATTGCAGGGCATTGCAGAGCATTAGGGATGGCTGAGCATGGATGGATGGATGGCTGGATGTCACTGAGCAGCGCTGTGGGCACTACAGATGCAGCCCACAGCGCTGCTGCCATCCATCCATCCCCCTCTCTGTTCACAGTGTACCGATCGGTACAGAGAGGGGAGGAGAGGAACCGGTGTCATGAGATGACACCGGTTTGTTTACATGTGATCGCTCCGTCATTTGAACCGTCAGAAGACGAGAAGCGTCACACAGCGGGAGCCTCCCATCATGGATGCGGAGCGGCCCGAGAAGAAGAAGGGAAGAAGACGCCGCGGAGGAAGATGCCGGACGAGAACACCGGAGGAAGAACCAGAAGAAGAAGAAAGAGGAAGAAACCGAAGGAAGATAGAAGAAGGAAGATAGAAGAAAGAAGAAGATGGAAAAAAAGAAGACTTTAAACAAAGGAATTGTCAAAAACTGTCTCGTCATTTTTAACATTTTTGACGTTTTTTTTTTGAAATGGTAGGGCTACCATTTCACACAGGGGGTGGCCAGGATCTGGGGGTCCCCTTGTTAAAGGGGGCTTCCAGATTCCGATAAGCCCCCCGCCCGCAGACCCCCACAACCACCGGGCAAGGGTTGTGGGGATGAGGCCCTTGTCCCCATCAACATGTGGACAAGGTGCTTTGGGGGGCTACCCCAAAGCACCCTCCCAATGTTGAGGGCATGTGGCCTGGTACGGTTCAGGAGGGGGGCGCTCTCTCATCCCCCTCTCTTTTCCTGCGGCCTGCCAGGTTGCCTGCTCGGATAAGGGTCTGGTATGGATTTTTGGGGGGACCCCACGCCTTTTTTTTTTAAATTTTGGCGTGGGGTTCCCCTTAATATCCATACCAGACCTGAAGGGCCTGGTATAGAATTTAGGGGGACCCCCCACGCCATTTTTAAAAAAAATTTTGGTTCGGGGTTCCCCTGTGGGGAATTCCCATGCCGTTTTTATCAATGAACTTTTATGTGTATTGTCGGACTGACAATTCATTAATAGCCACGAGCAGTTTTAAATTACTTTTTCCTTTGAAATGTCATTTTACTGTCAGACTGTTCTAAACACGGGAAACATGCGCCCCGTTACAGGCATACTATAGGCACCCCCCCAGGTACAAAATTTAAAGGAATATTGCACTTTTATTGTTTCACTTTAAGCATTATTAAAATCACTGCTCCTGAAAAAACTGCCGTTTTTAAAACTTTTTTTTGCATTGATCCATGTCCCCTGGGGCAGGACCCAGGTCCCCAAACACTTTTTATGACAATAACTTGCATATAAGCCTTTAAAATTAGCATGTTTGATTTCTTCCATAGACTTTTAAAGGGTGTTCCGCGGCTTTCAAATTTTCTGCGAACACCCCAAATTGTTCACTGTTCGGCAAACTGGCGAACAGCCCATGTTCAAGTCAAACATGAATCCGACTCGAACTCGAAGCTCATCCCTAAAAATAAAATAATAATATGAAACGTTTTTAAAAAATAAAAATGATCAGACTCGATGGACCACCTGGTCTTTTTTCTGCCGTAACTTATGTTTCTATACCAGTTAAAAAGCTGAAGTTAGGCTAGTCATACACACATATTTTCTTCATTCAGCTGTGGGTTGAAAAAGAGAATTTTTACAGATCTAATAACTTCTCCTGCTAGCTATTGTATTTAAACAGCTAGTACCCATAACTGTCTGAATACCTGAACAGTGATTGCATCTGATTGGCTTGTCATTGTTCAAACAGCAATTTTCCAACTGGCTCCTTTGATTTTTCAGTTAAAGTTTAATGAGCCACGTGGTGCCAACAAGACCAGCCATGACTTGGATTTCAGCCGATTCAGCAGGAATCGGCTCAAGTTCGAGTCATGAATGGCCAGCTTAAAGCTGTCACAGCTACTGTGATGTTACAGTCACCAAGTTCAGTCTATAAGAGAAATCTCTATTAACATAATGCTGTCTTCTGAAAAAGAGTGGTTAAGTTATTTTATACTGTAGAAAAAATGTAACCATTGCCATGAGTTTTCAGAATCCTGGTGCTGTAAGAGCACGGTAAGGTTGCCTGCAGCGGGAATTGTCCGTGGAGTCTGAACTAACAAACACACAACACCAAAATAATTGTCCAGCACAAAAAATGCCCTAAAAAGCTTTTTACTGCTAGGGTGCTTCTTGTGTTGGACAATTTTTTGGTAAGTTATTATATACTATACTTGATGAACAACAGGAGGAAA
The DNA here is from genome assembly GCF_042186555.1 of Aquarana catesbeiana. Lineage (NCBI taxonomy): Eukaryota > Metazoa > Chordata > Amphibia > Anura > Ranidae > Aquarana > Aquarana catesbeiana. Next base: position 79,948,298 of record NC_133336.1, read on the forward strand.
CCATGCATTTACTTGGTTCTACGCTACCAAACAATAATTTGGCATTTTACTTTGCCAAGACTAACCATTTACTGTCCACCCCATAGCAGTGTTACTGCTACAGCATGGCAGCTGTGCACCGGATCAGGTATACCGTATCTCTCAAAAGTGAGTACACCCCTCACATTTGTAAATATTTTATTATATCTTTTTATGTGACAACACTGAAGAAATTACACAGATCTGCGAGTACCGCAGACTCTATGGCCGATCATTCATTACAGAGGCAGAACGGCAGTCTGCCTATGTAAACTAGGCAGACTGCCATTCTGTCAGTAGAGAAGGCATGGATCCTGTGTTCCTGAAAAGCTGGGACATGGATCCATGCCTTCCCCTAGTAAAAGCACCTCCCACACTGCAGTAAAACACAGGCTAGGCACACAGTAAACCCTTTGATCGCCCCTGATGTTAACCCCTTCCCAGCCAGTGTCATTAGTACAGTGACAGTGCATTTTTTTTAGCACTGATCACTGTTTTAGTGTCACTGGTCCCCAAAAAGCGTCAAAGGTGTCTCTTAATGTCAGAATGTCTGCCGCAATATCGCAGTCCCGCTATAAGTCGATGTTCACTGCCATTACTAGTATAAAAATAAAAAATAAAATAAATAAAAATATCCCATAGTTTCTAGACGCTATAAATTTTGAGCAAACCAATCCCTTATTGGGATTTTTATTACCAAAAATATGTAGCAGAATACATATTGACCTAAACTTATGAAAAAATTAATTTCATTTTTTTTTATTGGATATGTTTATTAGCAGAAAGCAAAAAATATACTTTTTTTTCAAACTTGTCTGTCTTTTTTTGTTTATAGCGCAAAAAATGAAAACCGCAGAGGTGCTCAAATACTACCAAAAGAAAGCTCTATTTCTGGGGAAAAAAAAGACAAAAATTTTGTTTGGGTACAGCATCGCATGGCCACGCAATTGTCAGTTAAAATAACGCAGTGCCATATTGCAAAAAATGGGGGACAAATCTTCTGCAGGTTAAGTGGCTAAAGACATTACATTTGATACATAATGATAAAAAGAAAGGTCATAGCATAGGCACTTAGACCAAAAAAAACCGACCCCTATACATTGACTCGTGTGGCATATACTCAATAAATGTACACTAATTCTGATAACTTATCTTTAGCTTTTTAGTAATAGCAAGACCGGGGAAAGCTAAAGTGAGCTTAGTAGAGATAAACAACATTCCTCTAAATTATGATAATAGCAACTGTTCCTGGAAGTTCAAAAAGTTCCATGGCATAATGTCCAATCCTTAGCTGAACTATAAACAAAACTTAATGATTAATCATTTAGTACCAGCTCAATAAATAGCTTATTGCTTTTTCCACCATTCTGCTATTACATCATCATGGATTATGTCCCATTAATTATAGTATTTCAACAGCAAAGCAGAATAGCAGTAGATTAGAGTTTACAAGCATTGCAGACAGAACTCCCGATAAAGGCAATCTATGTCTTAATGGCGAAACGTGTTGACATCAGCTGGCTTTGACATCTGACGTCACAGAGGCCAGCCCCCTTGCAAATTCAGGGATAGCGGAAAAGGTAACATGAACGGAACTAGTGGTGAATACCACAAGCTACACAGAACGACTCTGCAGTGGGGACACAGCAGATTAAAGCAGAGGACGGATACGTTTTTATATATGAGATCTGAAGCTAGAAAAGGTGGTTAGAGGTTTGCCAACAGGCTAACGCTGATTTACCTAGGCAAAGTGGCACAGGTGCGTAAAACAACGTACCCGTACGTCGATGCGTCTTCAGCATGCACGCGTGTGTGTGTGTGTGTGTGTGTGTGTGTGTATGTATATATATATATATATATATATATATATATATATATATACACAAACACATACGCACGCACGCATGTCTGTTTGAGCCTTGGGGTGCACACCCTAATGCAATAGGCTGTGCACGACTATGACTATAACTAATGGGACATAGTCATAATCACCTAATAGTGGAACAGTGTAAAACGCATTCAGCTATTAATTGAGCTGATACGAAGTGATTAATCATTAAGAGATTGGATATTATGCCATGGAGCTTTTTGGACTTCCAGGAACAGTTGCTATTATAATAATAATAATAATAATCAGCAACCCTTAATTTGTCTTAGGATCACTACTATATACTTGAATTGGCTGCTAAGTAGATACAGATTTTGACTAATGTGACATCCGTACGTCAAATGTGTGTAAAAGACAACGTTGTCTGGTCACCACATATTGGTGTGGTGAAGTGGTATATTACTTGCTTGATTTTGTATTAGGATGAAAAATCATTAAGTGGCCACAGTTAAAATATATATTATATATATAAAATGATTAAAAACAAATATGTAAATAAAATGGAAGATAATGTAATGAAAGAAAAAAGAAAAACGTCCCTATTAAGATTGGTTAATAAATTAATTTATGTCCCACTCCACATTCATTCCTTGTGGGTGGTGGGTCTGTAATTCGTATATCCAGAAAGTCTCCAATCTGGAAACTCCTCTTTTGATAGCCCCTCTTCTGCACGGGGCAATATATTTGTCGATAATTAAAAATTGGGTGCCAGTCGGGTTTCGATCATGATAGGTGCTTCCAGACTTAATTAAATTAATATGTTCGGTCACTCTAACGCCAAAAGATCTTGTAGTTCGGCCAACATATTGTTTGCTACATGGACATGTCAGTAAGTAAACAACATTGGTAGTTGCACAGATGCAAAAATGTTTAATTTGATAAACTCGATAGGTCGTAGTAGATCGAAATTCCTTATTAGCCCTTCTACCACATGTGTTATATTGGCAAACCGTACACTTCTTGCACGGATAAAATCCAGTCCAATTGTGGAAGAAAGACGGTCTGCTGGGAGGATTAACAATAGTTGGTGCCAACTTACTTTTAAGTGAAGGTACCCCTCTAAAGATCACTTTAGGTCTTTCAGGCAATAACGGGCCAAGGATTTGATCATTTCTCAAAATATCCCAATGCTGTTCAAAGATGTTTTTTTATTTGCTTATGTTGGATCGAAAATGCAGTAAGAAAAGACCATTTGAAATCATCGTCTTTTTCTCGCTGAGGTTTACCTCTAGTAATAAAGAGCGATCAACACCAAGAACATTGGTTAGATCTTGATCAACTTCCACATGGTTATAACCTTCCTCAAGGAATCTCTCTCTTAGAACAGTAGCCTGAGCCTTAAGGTGTCAATATCGGTACAATTCCTGCGTAAACGCAGGAATTGACTTTTTGGAACCGACCTCAGCCATGACTTATGATGACAACTGTCAATGGGTATATACCCATTTCTGTCAGTAGGTTTGAAGTAGGTACTGAATGTAAATTGTTGATCATTCCTTTCAATAACAAGATCCAAAAAATGTATTTTTGACTTGCTGGCTCTACCTCTATCATTAGCATTGAGTATCGAAAAAAAAACTAGTCCAGAGCATCAGAAGTACCTCCCCATAGGAGGAGGATGTTGTCTATGTACCAGGCCCCCAGTATAAGCTGTGGGTTATCCATGGCATAGATGACATCCTCCTCCCACTTGGCCATAAATAAATTGGCCAAGCTTGGAGCGAACTTAGCTCCCATTGCCACCCCCTTGTGTTGCAGGTAAAAACGACCATCAAACCAGAAATAATTATGTTGAGTGGCAAATTCTAATAACTCAACAATAAACTCAACCTGTGGAGTGGCAAGAGAAGCATTCCTATTTAAAAATTCTTGCAGCTTCTATCCCTTTCTGATGTGGAATACAAGTGTATAAGAATGCCACATCCGCAGTGGCCATGATTAAATCCCCTTGAAAGGAGACACTAGATAGCAATTTCATCACATCTTTGGTATCTTTAAGGTAAGATGGCATATTCCGCACCGATGGCTGGAGAAAAAAGTCAATGTATTTCCCTAGTCTGGAAGTGATAGAGTCTATCCCACCAATTATGGGACGTCCAGGGGGGTGAAGGGGATCCTTGTGGACCTTAGGTAAATAATAAATAACGGGAATTTGTGGGGCTAAAGGAACAAGGAACGACTTTTTTTTATGATCTAAAATAAGGGAATCAAAGCCCTTAGAGATAAGGCTATTCAATTCTTTTTTAAATCTAAGCGTTGGATTGTTGGGTAGCTCTTTATAAGTTTCACGATCACTCAGGATATGATAGATTTCTCCCATATAATCCTCTTTGTCCAGTAAGACTATGCCACCGCCTGGCATAGTCTGGCGGATGACCAGATTCTTATTGTCACACAAGGATTTTAAACCTGTTTGGGGCAGAGGGTTGCCAAAATTCCGTTTCGGTGGAAATTTGGCAAGATTTTTCAACACCATGTCCCTGAACATATGTATAGCTGGAGGGAGTTGGGTGGGAGGGTTAAAAAGAGAAGAGTTAGATAACCCTGAATGCACCGTCCTGGACGTAGCCGCCCTCGCTATGCTCCTTGTTGGATTTGAGGTAATATAGCATTGTATATTGATTTTCCTAATATACTTGTGTATATCAACAAATGTATTAAATTTATTGAGCCTACATGGAGGGGCGAATTTGAGGCCTTTATTTAAAAAATTTTTTCATCCTGAGTCAGTATAGTGCTACTCAGGTTAAACACCCCTTGACGGGTTATGTGCGCTCTTTCCTTCTCTGGCTCCTCCTCCCTCCTGTGAACCTTCTCTTGGTTCTGGACCTCTTTTTCTGCCTTGGGGGTCCTTGTGAAAACCCTGAGTTGGACGAGGGCTGGAGTTGGGTTGTGACTGTCTATAACTGGATGAATTGTACCCGGCATTGGGGAACGGATAAACTCTTTCGTTACGACGATCTTGTAATGGAGAGTATCTATTGTATGTGGATATTGGCGGATGTCTATAATGGGGAGAATTAGAATAATTGGAATAGTTGGATTGTTAATATTTTTTTATGAACAAGAGGTCTCCCTTGGTATGATGTGTCTCGTTCTTGATAATAGTAGTTACCCTGATTGGAATAATTTCCTCTATGTCTACCTCCACCTCCCCTATTGGAGTTGTGTCCTCTCCCCTTTGTGTGTTCCTGGGGGTATGTACACTTTGAGGTTGACCCCTTAGTGGTTGAAAACCCTCACCATGCGACTGACTCTTATCATGGAGGGTTTGGGGCGAACAGGATGGTCAGTAGAGGGGACTGCAATATCCAAATTTGGGGTGTTAGTCTCCATAAACAGATCTGGGATAGACGGAGTGGCTGGCTTTTGCCAACCAAATACCCTACCCGACTTGTAGTCTCCTATATACCGCAAATATTTTTTGTGTTTTTTAGTTCTCTGATCTTTATCCTCTTTAATCAGATGCGCTTGGAGATTGGAGGACAAGGAGTTGTATTCTACTGTGTTCTTATATGTCAGCAGCTTATCCTTCAACTCCCTGATCTCCCCGTCCAGAATTGAAAGACAATCCCGTTTCCTGGTGATCAGGAAACCAAGAAAGTCTATACCCACATCATTAAAATACTTGAACCAAGATTCAAGATCAGCTTCTCCTTGTTGTGGATGGATATCCCACCTAAGACTACGTGGGACCATACTCTCTGTAACATATTGCTCCAGAAAGACAAGGTCCCATTGAAGATGGAGTTCTGAAACCATGATGTTTTTAAGTCTTAGGAATATGCCTCCAATTTCTGTGTCATTGCCAATGGCAACAAACACGCCTTCTGTGTTCACTTTATGTGATGCACGGTAATCAAAAAAAAAAAAAAAAAAATATATATATATATATATATATATATACACTGCAGCCGTATAAGGTCTAGAGAAAACAATAAGCGAAAACAGAAGGAAATACAGTGCTGTGTAGACTAAAGGATAGCAGCCAACCCAGCTATAGACCAAAGCAATATGTGTAAGTGTAAAAGTGTAGCGCTATTAGACCATAAACCCTTGTGTGACCATTAGGGTAATATGAGGGTACTAAAAACACTAAAAATATCACAATGTGCAAGGGATATAAATAAAGTGATACAAAGCTACCCAATAAGGGAATGATACATATTACATATATAATACAATCACATATAAATAAATTAATAAATAAAAGTGACAAAAAATAAGTGTATGGTAATAAATAGTGTGAGTAAAGTGCCAATGTGCAGACACAAAAGGGACCTATTAGAGTCCAAATATGTTGGCAAATATATCAATAAGAGTCCAAGGATAAAGAGGATGATCCTAAAACACCTGGACACATATTCATCAGATGTCCACACTTCAAGAGGAGCTGAGATAGTAAGTGAGCCACCACCAAAGATCTAAAGGAGGCTTAAAAGGTGTTGATGACTTGGAGAGGCTTATACCACCCAAGTCACAAAGGCTTTTAAACCAGCTGACTGGAAAGGCACATCTCCTTGAACGGGCACAACGGATCCTGGGTCAGAACTGGAACTTGGCACAAACAATCTCGAACAACAGCTTAGGGGTAGTGCTCCAATGGGAAGCCCAAAGTTCGATGTTCACATACCATGCAAAAATGGATTAAAAGACTTGCATAGCTAGATACCGTTTGCACAAGATTTATTGAATAAAATACATAGTAGACTCACATGATAGAAGATCATCAAGAGCATGTATACAGGAACAAAAAGTGGTGTGTGAGAGTAGGTCCACCCATTCATTAATAGATGCTTTATTTTATATCGACCATTCTGGTCCAACAGACCGGAAGTGATGTAACAACGTTACACTTCCGGTGCCATGGAATTACCAATGTGGGGTCATTAGCACTTTATATGCGGTACAGTTTGTAGGGTCCGCACCCCAGATGGCGGCTTTTTAGCAGAAACGGGTCGGGTGAACCCACTCCCACACTGCTTTTTGTTCCTGTATACACTTTTACACTGGCACTGGATATGCAGCACTGATGAGGAGCTACTGGTAGGCATTACTGAGTGGCACTGATTGCCACTTTGATGGGGCACTAACAGGCATTACTGATGGGGCACTGATTGACACTTTTTTTGGGCACTGATTGGCACTGTTGTGTGCACTGACAGGCATTTATTATGAGGACAGGCTGGCAGTTGTTGGGCACTGATTGGCAGCTGATGGGCACCTTTTGATGGGGGCTGTGCTGATAATCAATGTGCTGATTATCAGCACAGACCCCCCCTCTGACAGGGAGAGCCGCCGATCAGCACTCCCTGTCAGTGTGAACCGAGGAAAGCCGTTTACCGCCACTTCCTGGTTCACGCAAAGATCAGCTGTGATTGGTTACAAACGATCACGTGGTAAGAAGCCTCTGTCAGAGGCTCCATACCATGATCAGAGTTGCGGTGAGTCAGACTGACACACAGCACCCCTGATCACCACGCTGCACACCGGCTGTGTTATCCTGATCACATCATATGACGTCTGGTCAGGTTATTACAACCACTTTGCCGCCGTCATTCTACTATATGGCGGACGGCAAGTGGTTAATAAAAAGCTAAAAAAAAAAAAATAGGTTACTGGAATTACTATACATTTATTGAGTATATGCCACATGAGTCCATACATAGTGGTCACTTTTTGAGTCTAAACTTCTGGGCTATGACCTTTCTTTTTATGAATATGGCACATTTATAAAATCACGAAGACCACACTGAGTGAGTTGACAAACTTTTCAGAAATAATCCCTGTTTTTTATTTTGTTTATTAAAGTGGAAGTCCATGCAAAAACTAAAATCCCTACATCTATAGCCACCAACATTCTAACACTAACTTCTCTGCCCCGAAAAGAAAAAAAATCAGTATTTTTATAAGTATAAGTATACCTTTTCTACAGACGATCCGACCTGATCTCCAGTGGCAGAAACTCTGATCACACGCTGAGCTGTCAGCCACGGCTTCACTCTGTGGGTGGGTGCAGAGGACAAGTCCGTTAACAGAAGTCCCATAGTAACTCTATGGGAGGCATCACTTTCCATTAATTTCACAGCCGTTATCGAACGTGTACTCAGCAGAGCTTTCGCCGCTGGAGATTGGTTTGGATCACCTGTAGAAAAGGTATGTATACTGATTTTTTTTCTTTTCAGGGCTAGAGAGGTTAGTGTTAGAATGTTGGTGGCTATAGATGCAGGGATTTTAGTTTTTGCATGGACTTCCACACGGTGTGCAAATATAACATTTATGACACTTAGCACTTTCCAGGTTCCAAAGATTGGGGTGCCTGCAAAAACATATAGAATTAACAGATATTTTCATAGACAAATATATTTATTGTACTCATGGTCTACAGTCATGAACTTAATCAAGATGAACATTTGGACATCTGGTGATGAAGAAAACCTAGATGAAAGGCAAGTAATCCTTATTAAACGTGATGGGCGTTCTCTGAAGCTGATTTCAATCCTTCTACGCAAGATTTGCATCAGAGCTCAACAAGCAGTGATTAAAACTGCAGCGTTGCACTCATGGAATAATCAGTGACAATGTATTTAAAGGAAAACGTACTCTGAGAAATATGGACTATTTTTTAGTTGTCTAGCTGTTTATGGTGTTAATACTTTGGAGACATACACTTGAAACAAATGCAGATCTGGAAAATTTGTCATGACATGAAGTTAGAATGTCTAATATGCATACCTGTTGTGAGTTAATGACTTAGAAAGTACTGAAGATGTTATTGGATCAGGCTGACAGCAAAAGAACTATTTTTTTCAGAAGAATGGGTCAGCAATGGCAACCTCTCATGGAAGTTATGAAACAGAAAAAAGATTTCTCATTAAAATGTATATATGTAAACTTACAAAACATTTATCACGGATCCCATATTACAAAGCAACAAACAAATAAGGCATATGCACTAATTCTGCATTATTCAAAACTGCTTTTGACTAGCAAAATACAGACCTGCATTGGTCTATTTTACATTCATAGATCTCAGAAGTTCTCCAAAGTCTACACAATATTTGTAAACTTGCATAGACCAGCCTTGATATGGCAAAAAAGGAGTGAAAGAAAATAAAACGATTTCATATGATACTAAACTAACTACAAGAATACCATAACTATCTGACTATTTATGAATTACTGCATAATATTTCTTATTACACTATGCTGCTAAATAAAATTCTGTGTCAAAAAATAGGTAACAGGATTTGATGTGGAAAGCTAGACAAACCCGTCCAAGGATTAAAAATTTTGATTAAAAGATCTTAAAAACACATAAACAATAAAGGGAAACACAGTGGGTTATTTACGAAAGGCAAATCCACTTTGCACTGCAAGTGCACTTTCAAGTGCAGTCGCTGTAGATCCGAGGGGGACATGCAAGGAAAATAAAAAACAGCATTTTAGCTTGCACATGATTGGATGATAAAATCAGCAGAGCTTCCCCTCATTTCAGATCTACCCCTTAGATTTAGAGCGACTGCACTTTCAAGTGCACTTGTAGTGCAAAGTGGATTTGCCTTTTGTAAACAACCCCCATAGAGTTTGAGTTATAAAAAAAAAAAAATTCATACATGGAAAAACAGTAGATCATCAAAGACACGTGAGGGTGCTACAACAAATTTTTTTTTTGGTAGGAGAAATACCGGTAAATCATTGAACAGGTTCTTATATCCCATGGGGCCTTTGGTGACATAATATTTGCACTTAAAGAGATTGTAGAGGCTGTTTACTTGTAGAGCCCTGAACCACAGGCGGCACTCTTCTACTCCATGTGCCCCTATAGCAAGCCACTTGCTATGGAGGCACACGTGCAGGGTTCCTCCTGAGCCGGGCTGCGTGCGTCCAAAGACACACACAGCAGGGCTCAGCCTGCCCCCTCCTCACATGATTTCACACTATTTTAGTGAGTCAATGTGCGCTACATTAAAGCAGTTCATTCATTTTGATTGGACTGCCAAAACACCTAGGGGCACCTGACCCTTTTTTGACAATGCACCGCATGGCAATGCGCGGTAGTTGTCTTACAGTTCATTGTGGTTCATTGCTCTAGTGCATTGGGCGTCATTCAAAATGAATGCCACCACAAGGTACTAATGCATTCATTACTTGTTATCATGCTTTACAAGATTTGAAGCGGACCTTATTTTCCTTAGGAGTGAATGTCCAAATACATTTTGTTTTAATGATTTATTAAAACACCAAACAAATCTATATGTGCATTTCAATTTTGCATTTATTCTGCCAATTATAGTGGCAGATTTCTCTATATAAGGTTAGCAAACAGTTTTTTTCTGCACAATTGAACAAGCATTTCCTTTTATCTGGCATATATAGAATATAATGTATATATAAATGAAAACATGCAGATAATCATTGATATGTCATACAAAACATAACAAAGCTAAAATAAAGCTATTGATATTCTCCCCATTTTAAATATGTAACTTGTACATGAGTAGCAAACAAAATATGAGAAAAAGAGGGCCAAGTAATTAAACAGAAAAACAATAAAATACATGTAATACATACGGAAAGTAAAATGGTCAAACATGCACTGTGAAAATTTTATGAATCTATTTTGTGAAACAAAATAAAAAAAGTAATTAGCCAGTCCACATAATAATTTAAGATTTAATGAAAGCTAAAAATATTATGTAAAAAGTGGTATTATGTCTTTCCTTCAAGTGCCACTGTTATTAAGCATCTGCAAGATTCTGGGCTGTAAAGGAGTCAAACGATACATCTTGGTTCTTGACAAACAGAATATAATAAAAACAAGTCCCAGTTTTCTTCTTTTGAATAGTATGATATACTTATAATAAGTACTGTAGAAAAAGAACTTGGAAAGAAGACAATACAGTTTCTAATTGCATGCCTAAAGTCCACTTACAAAGCAAAAAATATCCATAAACCTGTTCTGTGTGAATTTTTCAGTTCAGTAGTTGAGTATCACAAAAGAAGAGTGAACTACCTTTACAAGCAGCTCCATGTTGCCATCCATTCTTCACACATTTTCCTTTTATAATTTGAGTCCATTTTATTGCCCTGAAAAACAGCTGTTTTCTTTCAGAGAGGTAGTTTCCATTACATGGTTACATTTAAGGACTCATATCTTCTGCCATTGTTATTTGCTCATGGTTTTCACAGCTGCCTGCTCAGTTTCTGAGCCTGCCTTTCCTTGGCTTCAAAGGCAAACTTGGTGTCTTGAAGTTGCCCAATGGCTTCTTTTGCCTCCTGCATGTCTTGAGTTATTTGAGAGTACTTTTGAGCCAAGTCCTTATTCTCTTTCCGAAGGTCTAGCACAAGCTGGTTGACCTCATCTGTTTGCTTGGAACAGTGAACCTTTAGCTGTTCAACTTCAGACAACATGGACTCCATGGTCTTGACCAGCGAGTCTAACTTCTCTTTAGACATATTGCTTTGGTTCTTTAACTGGTCAGAAGCAATAAAAAATCCCCTCAAATAAACAGAGAGGGAAATCACTGGACACTGACTATCAAATTTCTGTCTGCTAAAACCGTGATTTATAGAGCCTGTGCTCTCTCTCTCTGTTTTACATCATCAGTAATCTTCTTTCCTAGGATAATCTATGTCCTCCACTAACAGTGGAATAATCCATTAGGATTTGAGCCTTATGCTGACTGCTACAGATGTAACGCAATACAGAGAAGTACAAAGTATGTCATCAGTAATGTTTTGACCATGATGAACCTTTAGCCCCATCACAATTTTAATCAACTCACTAGTAGCATTTGGTATACACCTAAAAGGAAAAATAGGTTAAAACAACATAAAGAACAGTATAAGGAATGAGAGGTAAACCAGGCTTTAAAGTCCAATTTCAAATAATAGAATTGTAAATTAAACATAAAAGTAAATGTATGCTGTTGTATTTTAAGAAAATTAGTGTAAGCCTACATGGAAACAAAAGTAAAATCCAAGACAAGCAAATATATAAACAGTTTAATACAGGCACATTGTATCAAACATGTACATAATGGTGTATCCATGGTGTATTTTTTAAAAAGTTTCATTACCCTAAAACTGTCATCAGGTTTTATCCTGTTAAAAAAAAAACAAATGGAGAAACTGTTATTTTTAAGGTAAGGTTTATGTGAGCTATATAGCAAAAACAAATATTCAAAAATATATGGCTCCAATAAAACCCAGTCAGAGACTCTAGCTCATTGGGGCATCAGCAGGAGTAAAGACTCATGGACTATTACTTTTAAAACAGGATATTTCCAACTAAGTAACTTAGATTTCAGCTATAAATCTGATGCAGAATGGGCATTTTACAAATCAAAGACAATGAACATCACATTCACGTTTTAAACTTAGAGCCAATGTAGATGCAATGTCTACAAATATCAAAGAATCCATGACACATATGAATGTTATAGCAAAAGTTTCTAGGGCACAATATTTTATAAAGCTGAACTCCAGACAAATATAAAAACATATGCAATTATGTATTAAAAAAAAAAATAAATAAATAAAAGTGTCTGTATACACAGCAAGATAAATATTTGATTTCATTTCAGACTCTTGATATTCCTTGCACAGCAGCACTTAGACTAGGAGAGGGAAAGGCTACATTTTTGGACAGTAAGGTATGCTGTAATGACATAAGAAACTCACTGACAGAAGGAGAAAGCAAAGAGGTAACCAGACACTTGCAGCTGATTTATTGTTTAGTTTCAGGCTGGGGTGGTAAGGAGGCTGTGTTGCTTGCCTGCAGTAGAGAAAAGTCAGGTAACACTGTTCAAGTCTAGGTTCACATTGCTGTGGGTTAGAAATCAATGCAGTCCGACTTCAGTGGTGATTTGACAGACATCTGCGCGGGTTCCTGCACAGATGTCTTTACATGCGATTGGCATGCGATTTGACATGTCAAATCGCATGCCAAATCTTACCAATGTAAACCTAGGCTAAATCTCAGAACTAGAAGGAAAGAAATACAAATCATTGGCAGGTAAAACTGTTGCCATACATCTATTTCAATTGTGTATTTTTTTTTTATTCAGATATTGTTAATTGGAAAAAGATTTTTTGTTTTTAACATACAAGTTAAGTATGTTGGCAGTACTTAGATGCAATATTTAAAGTGATTGTAAAGCCTAATTTTTTCTCCTATAAATATAACAAACATGTTGTGCTTACATGGACGACGTCATCTGTGACGAAACAGCGTAGGGAAGAGCGGAGTGCTGACGTCACCACACACAACGCAAGGTCCCGGAAGCAACGGGCTATTATCGAGAGCCGGCCGGCTCGAATATCTTTATGAAATGCTTTTTACTCTTGAGATATTGTAAGTGCAATTTTATTTTTTTTTACCATTAAATGTTTGTTGAATTACACTATGGAAGCCTTCTTTTTCAACATGGGGAACTGCTGACCGGGGGCTATTTAAGGATAACTCTGGCGGAGGAAAGGAGGTGTCTGGCTGACAAACATAGAGACCCTGGCTGGGGTATAAGCCACAGGCGGATGCGATTTCCCTAAAAAGAGATCAATACAGCTGGTAAGCGGCAGTAGTTTCCCAGGTGGAGGAATCTTTTTATCCTAAATTTACCACTATTTCTTGGGTGTTTTTCGTTTGAAGTCACCATTAATCAGCGAACTGAGAATACCCTATGCAAATGGGAATACCACTTGAGTGTGGAATCTGTTTTTCAAGAACTTTCTGTTGAAAGTTAACCTTGATGTATATTGTGTGTCATTTGTTTTTATTCAATTTTTATACTCATGCTCCATTATTATAATTCATACGGTTATGTTTTGAAACCACGTACTTTGGTGTATCCTACCATCTGAATGTGAGTGATTACATCCTTCATCTGATATAGACATTGAGTACATGTGGACATATATCACCTTACCTTTATAGTTTCACTTAGCGCCGCTTATCATTTTTTTAATGTTATGCTTACCTGCTCTGTTGCAGTGGATTAGCACAGAGTAGTCCAGATCCTCCTCTTCTTGGGTCCCTCCTCTGTGATCCTGACCCCTCCCTTCTGTTCAGTGCCCCCACAGCAAGCAGCTATGGGGGCACCCGAGCTGAGTCACAGCTCCCAGTGTCCATTCATACACGTAGCCCGACCAGGCCTCTCCCCCTCTCACAGCCAGTCAGGAGTAGGAATCTCGGACATCTGAGACACTTATGGACATCGCTGGACAGGGGTACCTCAGGTAAGTGTTAAGGGGCTGGGGGGGGGGGGGGGGGGCTGTTGCACACTGATGGCTTTTTATCTTAATGCACAGAATGCATTAAGATAAAAAAAAACTTCTACCTTTACAACTTCTTTAAGACGTACTTCTACATAGTATAAGGGAGATATTAAATATGAACGTATACTAACAAAGTACAACTGTGTATTTAGTGGTTTGACGGGAGTAGCTTTAAAGCCAGATTCCAGCTTCAGCAAAAAATGCAGAATGGATGCCTGGGCAGCCTGTAAAATTCAAAAGGCAGCTCCAGCTGCTGTACTCGCCTCCTGTCTAGTGCTGTCTCCCACAGACTTTCACCTGCTCAACGATATACAGCCAGTCTTTTTGCAGGTTAAATGACATACAGCATAATTTACCTACTTCCTGTAATAGTAATTTTCTGCACGCTACACAATAAAAACGACAAGTGTGTGCCCTGAAACAAGTGGATCTAACACTCCAGATGAAGAACATTCAATACAGGATGAGATTATCCTTCTCTTTAGCCAACAGCTCATTCAAAGTCAAGACTTTGCAGATGTGCATGGATTTCTCAGTAAAATACAGCCTTATGTCAAAACTGGAAAGATGATCTCTGCCAAAAGAGCCGTTAGATGATGAACAGTGAAATCATGCTGAAAAAAAAAAGAAAAAAAAAGAAAAGATAAAATACATGTCAGAAAACCAATATATTGGCAATTTTTATTTCAGTATATATATATTTTTTAATTGGACAGAAAAAATATCTATAATTTCCAAAGAAATCATGTTCTATGACAGGTTGGGGTTGGAGGACTGTCGGATCCCAATCTTACTAAGCATTAACAAGTGGTTAGAATTTTCCAGCTAACAGTAACCGATGCAACCAGTGAAATTGTGATGCAAGTTCATTTAGAAAAAGATTTACCACAGTCTATAAATATGTTTAATGTGGAGTATGTTTGTGTGTACCTCTAAAGTGAAAAGCACTAAAACTTTGAAAAAAGCTCATGTCTTCACTGGAAATATTATCTTTCCTGACAGACTCCATGGTAGCCTACGTGTGGGTTAAACCCGTCTCCTCTCCAATGCTATAGGACCCCACTCCCATAAATTTGAGCTCACCACTAGAGACTGCGTTGCTTTTTTGTCCTCCTCTTTGGACCTATAAGATGTACACTTACGTTTCCTCACGTCCAACTGGACGAATGAGCCCCGATCGGGCTGATGTCAGGCATACCAACGGAGCGGTGTGGAAAGCCCAGGGCCCAGCCACGGGCGGGTGAGTGTTTCAGACGTATATGCCCCAGTGGTGGGGTGCGGCCTGTGTATGCCCAGGAGGCAGTGGCGTTGTTAGGTGGGTGCGGGGGGTGCGGGCCGCACCGGGTGACACCCGTAGGTAGCAGCACACACCGCTACACTGCCCGCTGCGGCTTGTGCTGTGTCCCTCAGCACAGCGGACTGAAGCCGCCTCCCCCTCCTCTCTGTTTACTTCACACAGGAGGAGGAGGAGCCCGAGGGACACACACGGCTGTGTGCATCTGTCTGCGCTGTTCTGAGGTCTGTAAACTTTATGCATACAGTATGTGGGTGGACATGTGCAGGGGGATTCTATACTAATGGGGGGCGCTGCACTGAGGGGGATTCTATACTAATGGGGGGCGCTGCACTGAGGGGGATTCTATACTAATGGGGGGCGCTGCACTGGGGGATTCTATACTAATGGGGGCTCTGCACCGGGGGGATTCTATACTAATGGGGGGCTCTGCACTGAGGGGGATTCTATACTAATGGGGGGCGCTGCACTGAGGGGGATTCTATACTAATGGGGGGCGCTGCACTGAGGGGGATTCTATACTAATGGGGGGCGCTGCACTGAGGGGGATTCTATACTAATGGGGGGCGCTGCACTGAGGGGGATTCTATACTAATGGGGGGCGCTGCACTGGGGGATTCTATACTAATGGGGGCTCTGCACTGGGGGGATTCTATACTAATGGGGGGCTCTGCACTGAGGGGGATTCTATACTAATGGGGGGCTCTGCACTGAGGGGGATTCTATACTAATGGGGGGCTCTGCACTGAGGGGGATTCTATACTAATGGGGGCTCTGCACTGAGGGGGATTCTATACTAATGGGGGCTCTGCACTGAGGGGGATTCTATACTAATGGGGGGCGCTGCACTGAGGGGGATTCTATACTAATGGGGGGCGCTGCACTGAGGGGGATTCTATACTAATGGGGGGCGCTGCACTGGGGGATTCTATACTAATGGGGGCTCTGCACTGGGGGGATTCTATACTAATGGGGGGCTCTGCACTGAGGGGGATTCTATACTAATGGGGGGCTCTGCACTGAGGGGGATTCTATACTAATGGGGGGCTCTGCACTGAGGGGGATTCTATACTAATGGGGGGCTCTGCACTGAGGGGGATTCTATACTAATGGGGGGCTCTGCACTGAGGGGGATTCTATACTAATGGGGGCTCTGCACTGAGGGGGATTCTATACAAATGGGGGGCTCTGCACTGAGGGGGATTCTATACTAATGGGGGCTCTGCACTGAGGGGGATTCTATACTAATGGGGGGCTCTGCACTGAGGGGGATTCTATACTAATGGGGGCTCTGCACTGAGGGGGATTCTATACAAATGGGGGGCTCTGCACTGAGGGGGATTCTATACTAATGGGGGGCGCTGCACTGAGGGGGATTCTATACTAATGGGGGGCGCTGCACTGAGGGGGATTCTATACTAATGGGGGGCGCTGCACTGGGGGATTCTATACTAATGGGGGGCGCTGCACTGAGGGGGATTCTATACTAATGGGAGGCGCTGCACTGAGGGGGATTCTATACTAATGGGGGGCGCTGCACTGGGGGATTCTATACTAATGGGGGCTCTGCACTGGGGGGATTCTATACTAATGGGGGGCTCTGCACTGAGGGGGATTCTATACTAATGGGGGGCTCTGCACTGAGGGGGATTCTATACTAATGGGGGGCTCTGCACTGAGGGGGATTCTATACTAATGGGGGGCTCTGCACTGAGGGGGATTCTATACTAATGGGGGCTCTGCACTGAGGGGGATTCTATACAAATGGGGGGCTCTGCACTGAGGGGGATTCTATACTAATGGGGGCTCTGCACTGAGGGGGATTCTATACTAATGGGGGGCTCTGCACTGAGGGGGATTCTATACTAATGGGGGGCTCTGCACTGAGGGGGATTCTATACTAATGGGGGCGCTGCACTAAGGGGGATTCTATACTAATGGGGGGCGCTGCACTGAGGGGGATTCTATACTAATGGGGGGCGCTGCACTGGGGGATTCTATACTAATGGGGGGCTCTGCACTGAGGGGGATTCTATACTAATGGGGGGCGCTGCACTGAGGGGGATTCTATACTAATGGGGGGCGCTGCACTGGGGGATTCTATACTAATGGGGGCTCTGCACTGGGGGGATTCTATACTAATGGGGGGCTCTGCACTGAGGGGGATTCTATACTAATGGGGGGCTCTGCACTGAGGGGGATTCTATACTAATGGGGGGCTCTGCACTGAGGGGGATTCTATACTAATGGGGGCTCTGCACTGAGGGGGATTCTATACAAATGGGGGGGCTCTGCACTGAGGGGGATTCTATACAAATGGGGGGGCTCTGCACTGAGGGGGATTCTATACTAATGGGGGCTCTGCACTGAGGGGGATTCTATACTAATGGGGGGCTCTGCACTGAGGGGGATTCTATACTAATGGGGGGCTCTGCACTGAGGGAGATTCTATACTAATGAGGGCTCTGCACTGAGGGGGATTCTATACTAATGGGGGCTCTGCACTGAGGGGGATTCTATACTAATGGGGGGCGCTGCACTGAGGGGGATTCTATACTAATGGGGGGCTCTGCACTGAGGGGGATTCTATACTAATGGGGGGCTCTGCACTGAGGGGGATTCTATACTAATGGGGGGCGCTGCACTGATGGGGATTCTATACTAATGGGGGGCTCTGCACTGAGGGGGATTCTATACTAATGGGGGCTCTGCACTGAGGGGGATTCTATACTAATGGGGGGCTCTGCACTGAGGGGGATGTCTATACTAATGGGGGGCTCTGCACTGAGGGGGATGTCTATACTAATGGGGGCTCTGCACTGAGGGGGATTCTATACAAATGGGGGGCTCTGCACTGAGGGGGGAATCTATACAAATGGGGGGCTCTGCACTGAGGGGGGAATCTATACTAATGGGGGGTCTGCACTGAGGGGGGATTCTATACTAATGGGGGGCTCTGCACTGAGGGGGGGATTTTATACTGATGGGGGAGTCTGCACTGACGGGGGATTCTATACTGATGGGGGTCAGCTCTGGGGGGGTGTATGTACTGATGGGGCGGTCTGCACTGAGGTGGGAGGTTGATACTGATGGAGGGGGGTCTGCAGACTCTGTACTGAGGGAGGGTTTCTGTACTGATGGGAGGTCTGTACTCAGGGAGGGGGTCAGTACTTAGTGGGGGGTCTATACTGAGGAAAGGGGGTCTGCACTGAGCGGTGGTCTGTACTGATGGAGGGGGTCTGTACTGAGGGAGGGGAGTCTGTACTTAGTGGGGGGGGTCTATATTGATGGAAGGGGGTCTGTACTGAGGGAGGGGGGCTATATTGATGGAGTGGGGTCTGTAGTTAGTGGAGGGGGGTCTGTACTGAGGTAGTTGGTGGAGGGGGGTGACACCAATTTTTGTGGCACCGGGTGACACCAACCCTAGTGACGCCACTGCCAGGAGGAGAGGTTCAACGCGGCTGGCAAGGTTGGGATTCTTCAATTTACCCTCCATGGCAGTACTTATGTTTATGTATGTGGCCCAGTTTCCCTATTTCCCCTTGTCCTCCTTTCCCTGGCTCTTTTCTGGCCCCTCATGGCGCCTGGAGCGCTTCTGCTTTCCAGAGCGCCATCTCTCTTCCTGGTCGCGGCCACGGCGAGCTTTGGTGCATGCGAGAGGCCTCGAGTGATTCCAAGGCTTGGTTCGCGCTTGCGCGGCTTGGCGGCAGACCCGGCGGCCGCGCAGACGCCCATTGACAAGTCAATATGGCGCAGGCGCTAGCGAAGGACACGGCAATGACGCCACCCGGCGGGGGTTTTAAAAAACCTGTCAGCCACCTGTCCCCAAGCCCTAGCTCTGGTTTGTGCTTTGCGGGACAGCAGTGGCCCTTAAAGAGACAGTAACCTGGGTTTTCTCTGCTCACCATGTGTCTCTCTTTCCTCCTGTCCCAGGACCGTCCAGTTTTTCTCCTACAAGCTGTGGGTCTTAAGTCCAGTCTTCTTCTGTGGTGCTATGTTCAGATCAACGCCTTCATGCGGCCAGCCCTCACGCTCAAGGTATGTGAGGGGGAGGGGCCAGGATTGTTTGTGGATGGATAGGTGTCCTAACAGCATGCCTTTGTGTTTTTCCCTACCATCCTTTTACTCTGTTCAGCCCTTCTAGGTCAGATCATAAACTTGGTTCAGACAACAGAGACCTTGCCAGGCTGTAACATCAATAGAAACATTCTTCTTCCAGGTCCAGACGTGACTCTCCGTCCAGGAACCACCAGCAGAGGAGATGTTCCCATTCCTCCTCCAGACACCGCACCCACCGCCATGACAGCCGCTCTGATCTCAGAGCCTGCTGAGGATGTGGGACATGAGTCCTGGAGGGAAAATCACTGAGTGATCCATGTTATGCCAGGGTGGTCAGGGAAAAAGATGGAAAACCAACAAGTGGAGTCTCTTGTTAAGCGTGTGGTGCAGCAATCCCTAAAGGAGTGGGATACAACCCGCACGTGGAGCCAGTCCACCACTCTATCTGGCTCCCTGGCTGATGAGGCCCAGGAGGATCTGGGCCCATCCCAGCCTTATAATATCTACCTCTGATTCCTCGGACAGCGAGATGGAGGGAGATGAGTTCATTGGAGGATTTGATTTCACCCTAGTTTCCCCACTAATTAAAGCGGTCAAGGAGGTGCTTAAGTGGGAACATGCTTCCACTCCCCCGGCTAAGCAGAAGTTCTTTAAGCATCTGGGGAAGGAACGTTCCAATTTTCCACTCCTTTCTGAATTAAAGGATATTATTGATGAGGAATGGAGCAAGGTAGATAAGAAGACCTCTATGTCAAGTAAAACCTCCAGGTTATACCCCTTCAAGGCTGAGGAAGTGAAACATCTGGAAAACGCTCCCCTCATAGACGCAGCTCTGATGCGACTGGCCAAACACGTCACTCTTCCCTTGGAAGATGTGGTACCCTTCAAAGATGGGCTTGGGAGAAGAATAGATCAAGACCTGAAGAGGATTTACGGGTTAGCCGGCACGGCTTGCAAACCCACTTTGGCCCTTGCGGTCATGTCCAAGGAGGTCTGGAAGGGAATGTTGACACCGTGCTCAGAGGCGTCTCTAAAGAACTTGTCAGGGGCTCGGCAATCCAGGAGCTGAAGCTGGCAGTGACCTTCCTGGGGGAGGCTTCTAGTGACCTGATTCGCCTATTGGCCCGGACTATGCTATCCTCGGTCATGGCTAAGCTGGCCCTATGGTTGCGCCCTTGGCTTGCTGATCTAGCATCTAAGCAGGCCTGGTGTAGGATCCCCTTTGAGGGACCCTCGTTGTTTGGTAACAGGCTGGATAGCGCCATAGCCCGAGCTACAGGTGGGAAGTTGGGTTTCCTGCCCCAGGATGGGCGTCTGTTTGGTCAGAAGAGGTCTCAGCACAGAAGACGCAATACTGAGCATTCAAGGGAAGCACGCTCTTATAGGCCTGGCCGAGATTTCAGAAAGAATTGGAGGGGAGGTCCGACATCCTTCCGAAAGTCTGCTAAAAGCCAGGCGTCTAGTGGACGAGAGCTGGCCAAGTCATTTTGAGATTGGGCCCACCCAGGCGGGTCGGGTCGGGTGAGGGCGCGCCTGCTCCTCTCCGGCACGTCTGGGTGGCCTCAATCTCAGATTATTGGACCATCAAGATAGTCTCCTCAGGCCACACATGGTCCTTCATCAGTACTCCTCCCCCAGATTTATTTACACCCTGCTACCACAGTCAGAAGAAAAGAAGCAGGTGTTATTGTCCTACGTGGACTCGCTGATAGTACAAGGAGCTGCAGTGCCTGTCCTGAAAGGTGAAGAGTTCCAAGGGGTATACTCCCCTCTTCCTTGTGCAGAAGAAAAACGGTTCATGGCACCCCATGATGGATCTAACTTACCTAAACAAGCTCATAAAGTATGAAAGATTCAAGATGGAAACTTTGTCTACCATCCAACAAGCTGTGCAGCCAGGCGATTGGCTAATTTGGCTAATCTCAATCGACCTAAAAGATGCCTATTTCCATGTGCCTGTGGCAGAGGAATTCCGCAAAATACCTCCGGTTCAGAGTCGGGCAAGATCATCAACAGTTCACTTGCCTCCCTTTTGGGTTGACCACCTCACCCCAAGTCTTTTCAAAAGTTCTTCTGGCCATAGTAGCTCTCATCAGAACAATAGGGATACGCTTATACCACTATCTCGGCGACCTCCTGCTACTGTCCCAAGACAAGGAGCAGCTATTGATCCACAGAGAGCAGGTTATCACCACACTGCTCGAGTTTGGTTGCTCCTAAACTTAGAGAAAAGCCATCTGTAACCAATTCAGTGCCTGGTATACTTAGGGGCCCAGTTTGAAACAGTGGAGAGCACCATCTCTCTCCCAGTGGAGAAGATCCCAGTCATCCGAGGGAGGATCTCATGGGCTCTGAGCTCCTCACACTTAAAAGCCTCACAGTGCCTAAAAATTATCGGCACGATGGTCTCTATGACCCCCATGGTCAAATGGTCTCTGCGGAGGTTACGTCCTTTCCAGACAGGGTTTCTCCATCAGTGGAGCACAGGGAACGGCAATCAGTCCATTTACATAACCTCAGTGATGAGGGACAGCCTCTTCTGGTGGCTCCAGCGCAGAAATCTGCTCACCTGCCACTCCATTTCCCCCATCTCATGGGTCATGGTCACGACCCATGCCAGCGGGACCAGTTGGGGAGTCCTTTGCAGGTCAGAACTTTCACGGCAAGGCAAGTGGGATACCCGTCTTCACAACCCGGGCTCAAACATCCTGGAACTACGGGGCAGCCTGGTGTGCCCTTCAATCGTTTACTCATCTCCTGAAAGAGGAGTCTGTTTTACTGAGAATTAACAACACCACAGAGGTCTCCTATGTGAAGAGGCAAGGGGGCACTCGGAGCTCCACTCTGCTCCAAGAAGTCAAGCCCATCATGTCCTGGGCTCAGAAAAAAACGATCAATATTTCAGCGGTCTTCATCCCCGGAGTGCAGAACGTCCAAGCAGACTTCCTGTCTCGCACACAGTTGGACAACGAATGGTCTCTTCATGTAAAGACATTCGAATGGATCCTGTTCTTGGGAGTCAGTCCCGAAGAGGACCTATTTGCATCCCCCTGCAACATCAAGAAGCATTACACACAGGGCCGTTGCAGTCAGGCCTTTGGGGTGGATGCCTTGACAGATCAGTGGAGCTTCAACAGGGCATACGCCTTTCCCCTGCTCCCGATCATCCTCAGGGTTTTACGGAGACTCCAGGTGGAAGCGATCGAGGTGGTGATGATTGCACCTTACTGGCCGAACAGGCCATGGTTTCCCCTCCTGATCCAGCTCAGCTTCCGGGATCCGGTGCCTCTTCCTCTCAGGCTGGACCTTTTTTCTCAGGGGGCAGTCCTGCATCCTTGTCCGGCACTACTGGGACTGATGGTCTGGTTCTTGAGAGGGAGAGGCTGGAATCGCTTGGGTGCGCTTCAAGAGTAATTTCCACCCTCATGAGTTCGAGGAAAGCAAACACGAATAAAGTCTATGGGAGGATATGGGCTAGGTTCGTTGGGTTCTCATCCTCTACGGGCAGATCGTTAAAAAATCCAGGAGTCCAGGATATCCTCAACTTCCTTCAATCTGGCCTAGACCTGTCTTTATCCATTAGCTCTCTCAGAGTCCAAGTCTCAGCCCTGTCAGCCTTCTCTGGAACATCATGGGCGGCTCACCCTCTAATCCGGCAGTTTTTCTGTGGGGCGACAAGACTCAGGCCCCAAAGAAGACCAAGATCCCATTTGGGGAATCTTGGTCTCCTTTGGGGCGACAAGACTCAGGCCCCAAAGAAGACCAAGATTCCCCAAATGGGATCTTCCCCTTGTTCTTGATTCACTGGCTGACCTCAGTACCTCAGGTTCCGCTTTCTGTCAAAGACCTTTCTGTAAAGGCCGCCTTCCTAGTTGCCATTACTTTGGCCAAAAGGGTTTCTAAGATTGGGTCCTTGGGTCATGAAGAACCCTTCCTGACTTTCTTCCCGGACCGGGTGGTCCTCATCTATATGCTCGGTTTAAACTCAAAAGTTACTTCAGTGTTCCATGAGAACAAGGAAATTGTCCTACCTACATTCAGGACCCCGGGGTCCTCTGAAATGTATCCTCTGGATGTGGGTGAAATACTGAAGGAATACCTGCAAGTTACTTCCTCCTTTAGACGCTCTGACCTCCTGTTTATCTTTCACTCTGGCAGTAACAGAGGAAAGCGAGCTGCATCCAGAACAGAGGCGGTGACGGCACATTCCACCAGGGGTATGTCGGCTTTGTGGGCAGCAGCCTGGCATGTAGCTCCAAACGTCATCTGTAAAGTGGCCTCATGGTCAAGAGTTGGCTAGTAACAGAACGCAGTCTCTAGTGGTGAGCACAAATTTATGGGAGTGGGGTCCTATAGCATTTGACTGGAGGCAGGGTTACCCACACGTAGGCTGCCAAGGAGTCCATTAAGAAAGGAAAATTACGGTAAGTATTTGATAATAAATTTTCAGTTTTTTACCTGGACTACAGTGCATCATCTAAATGTAGCTGTATATTTCTTGCCATTACCATGACCTACCAGCAAAGAACAACCCAAAACAAATTCTCCAACTCCCCATGATCATAGCTATACTACATGTGTATGTAATGTTTATAGCCGTAGTAGAGGCCAGAACTAATAGTGCGCATTTTCCATTTTTATCCTACCTAAAACACACAGATACTAAATAAAAACATGTTTTTTTTATTAAATGGGCAGCACAATGGCTAAGTGGTTAGCACATCCACCTGGCAACACTAGGGCTAATATTTTGAATCCCAACCACGGCACTACCTGCCTAGAGTTTGTATGTTGTAGGTTAATTGGCCCTAGTATGTGAATGTATGAATGTAAGTTAGGGGCCTTAGATTGTAAGACTGATGTGAATGTACAATACATATATAAAAGCGGTGTGTAAATTGTCAGCGCTATACAAGTACCTGTAAGAAATTATAAAAACCCAAATCTCAGACCATGAATTTTCCCCCTAACTCTGACCTAGATCAAACCCTGGTCTAGCCATTTTATTTTTATTGTATTTTCTTTTTTTTTTTTTTTTTTTTTTACACTTTGTTTATAATATTCTCCTCTAGCAATGAGACTAAGATACAATAGATTTTTTTTCCATTCAAGAGGAGAAAGAGTACAGGGGTGGGCTGTACAGTGAATGATCGGGATTGTCCTTAATAAGCTATCACAGCAATTATGTGATCAAGAGCCGATTCTCCCGACTCGCGATAACTAGTATAAAACTCCAACTAAAAGAAAAAAGGAGAAGCTATCTCAGCTTCTTAAACCAAGGACTTTGTAGGCATAGCATGAGGTAACTTGTGTATAAAAGATTAACAGATTTTATTGGATATACATTAAAATACAACAATCATAAAAAAAAGAGGGAATTAAAAAAAAAAGCACCCTCCATCTAAACAAAGAGTCAACAGATACCCAATCCTATAATATGGAGAAAAAAGAATCATGGTGTGTGATAGGGTAGATTGGTGTCCACCAATGAAGTAAAGGTTCAATGTAATTCGCAACATTTCTGCCAATATGTTACCCCATACTTAGACAACGCGTTTCACAAGATATACTTGCTTCTTCAGGATTGATTGGGTGGGTGCTGATTGACTACAGATGAAGTGGAGAGGACGGTGATGACCATAAAGGGGAAAACACACAGAGGACGTCACAAAGGAAGGAGGCGCAGGGGAGTCTAACTCCCATCTAGGGTATACGCTGCTGTATTGTATCATATATTCCGGTATCTGGCTAAAGATGGGTCAATGGTACTCGGTAAAAGAAAGAAAAGTACTAAGAATGTATGGAATTACATGGCATAAGACGCAGGTCCCACCGCGAGTGCAGATATAGCGAGGTGCCTGCCTGTTATGTTCTGCATATATTTAGGGTGACACCAAAAGACCCCAGTGGCTAATCTATAGCCTGTATTTAAAAATTCGTATCACCGCAGAGTGGTACTGTGGATACGACACACTGATAATTAATGCCACGTCCCGATAGTTGAAGTTATTATATTGAGTTTTGGATGATGGACTTTATAGGCATAACACAAATATATAAAAAAAAAATTACAAAAATAGAACTAAAAAACACATACATAAAATTCCATATATTCACAAATTGTGCCTATGAGCATGTTATATACACCATCTACATAATCAAGATTATTACTGAAAAATTCGGAAAACTGAGCAATTCACTTAGACAATAATATAAAGTTTTTTGTGAAGAGGCAGTGTGTCATATATAACTCAGCTCAGCTTGCTCTACATGTTGCGCATTCAATAACGCTTCCTCAGGAGCTTTTGGCGTATTCTATGAACGAAAGAATAAGCATAAGTTCATCACATTCTATATGTATATCAAACAATTAGTATATAATACTGTTGCCCTAGTGACCTTGGCAGACTGTCATCCCCAGCCAAAAACTCAACACCACGGCCACACAGAAGCACATAAGAGAAAGAGGGGGAAAAAAGGAACAGAAAAGAAGAAACAAAAGAACCAAAAGAACATTAGCATGGGATATGAGGATTATGGGCTGGTTCGCATTAAAAGCGTAATCCACATGTATACAATGTATACCACCGTAGTGCTTTAGGGCTGATTAGGCCTTGCAGCCAAACAGTATGGAAGCACCCTCGCCAGCTCCTGAGTCTCATTACAGTTGGGGACACCCATTTTACATTCTGCCTCATTTGTACTTTGCGGAACTCCCTCTGCACCATCTTTATTTCTTTTTTGTACGATGAGCATCATCAAGATTGTATCCATTAATGTCAGGGGCATGGGCGTCCCTGAAAAGCAGACACAAGTTTCAAGGGAATGCTGGTTCGATGCATGCCAGTGTCGTATTCCTGCAAGAAACTCATTTTACTCACACCATCCCTTACTAAGAGATGTAAAGTATCCCATATCCTATCATAGTTGTTCTGATAATCCTAACTCTTTAGAGGTTTCAATTGTGCTAGCCAGAACCCTGCTGTGGATGCTGGAGGATTGTCTGACCCTCAAGGCAGATTTTTATGTGTTAAGGTTGGCGAACAGGCTGTCACCCTGGCTAACGTATATTTAGCAAATACATCTCAAATTACCTTTCAACTGTCTAGCCGATCTTTGCCATTTTGCCGCAGGGAAGATTTTGGGTGGAGATTTCAATCTGTTATTAGATCCTGTGATAGATTCCTCCAGGGGCTCCCTGCACTTTTCTTACTCTTATTTAAAGAGATTTAAACAATACCTATACGTGGCCCAACTAGTAGCTATATGGCGCCTTCAACATCACAATTCGCGGAAATACACATTTTGCTCTCCTGTACATCAGTCCTACTCTAGGATTGATTTTCTACAGTATTTTCCATGCATTTCCCAAAAATGTGGTGGAGACTACTATTGAATCCATGATTGTCTCTGATCCTGCTCCTGCTGCCCTGTCTCTTTCATGCTCTTTACAATCTACCCAGCGCAAACAATGGCATCTTAATGACAGCGTCCTACGGGACTACAGGACCTCAAATCCCATCAATTTATATAAGCAGATACCTTTCAATTCCAAGACTTTAGGGATGTGGGTGGCTGGAAACCCATGGTCAACATTCAATCTATGATTTTACCACCTTTTTGTTTATGGCAAGCAATTTAATTACGGCACTTCACATCTTCTTTCAATATCTTCTGACTCTGTTTCTTGATAAACCTATTTTCAATCATCTCTGTGTGGCTGGTCAACTTATATGACATGGCCTCTCCAGGGCATACACTGCACTGATTGAACCGCTGGACTCTCACATTTTCCTTTATTGCAGGATGGGAAAAAGACTTAAAAATAACATTATTCGCTGATCAAAGAGAGGCTTCATTTTTTGTTATCTACAAATCTTCTATTTCTTCAAGATTGCAGGAACAGGAACAGTTTTTGGACTTTGCTGATCTCTCCCTTGTCCAGGACCCATCAGCCTGCTTGCTACATCTTAGCAGTGGCAGCTGGTGCTCCATTTTTTGGGGGTGTCAGCAAACAAACCCCCCTGCCAGGTCCACACTTACCCCATCCAGGTCATGGCTTCCCCTCCCAGCTAATCCAGTCTTAAGATCTGCCTCCTGTCCTGATCGGCCAGGAGGAGAAGCCGGAAGACAATAGCGAATATTGATTCGCTAATGTCACAAGTGGGCACTATGCCCCGAGCCCAACCTTTTTGAAGCCAATTATTACTAATCATGTGCTTAAAAACAAAACAAAAAAAAACATAGACACCTATGAGTCTGGCACCCCGCATGGAGATTGGGGGGGGGGGGGTGGCGCCTCTGCGCCCCTTATGGACTGGCCACCACTCCATCTTTGCCCTCTTTATAAATGTAAATATCGCCACTCCCTGGTGAGAAACAACCTCCACGCAGCTGGGGCCTGTATACCAGCACATTGGAAATCATCTTCTCCTCCTACTATGTCATTGGATTACAACAGTAAACAATATAATGCTTATGGAGGAGCTTACTGCCTCATTGAAGAGACAGGAAGTTTGTTTCCGGAAAACGTAGATCCCGTGGACCCACTTTACCTCATCTGTGAAATATAAAGCGCTTTCTATTAACCTGTAGATGCATAGGGAACAATGTGGTGGTACACAACACCTTATTAAGGATTTTCTTTCCTTACCTTTCTCTATTCTTTTAAAAAATCCCCTCCTCTCTACTTGGTGGGGCTCTGCAATAGCATCCCCGCTGGCGACATAAATTTATTGCTTCTATTTAATTTACTTTTTTTACTTTTTAATTTGAATTTTGCAGCTTACATTTTTTCAGTTTTCTTTAAAACGTTCCGAGCCCCGCATATATAAATAGATAGAGATATATATTATCTCTATCTATTTTCAATAGTTATGTATTTGCCAATTATATTGTACATTTTTTAATTGCACTGCATTCTTAGACCTTTTGGTTTTATTGTTTATTAAGGCATATGATTGTCTGTAGCGATCGAATAAAAGAAAAGTACTTCCCTCCTTTTCATGTTTTTTTACGTACAATTTTCATATAAAAAAAAATTGACAGAAATAGACTTTTGTGTAAACATATTCCTTCAAAGTGAATTTAATGGAAATCAGTTGTGCGAGTCAGTAATGTGACAATGAAGACTCCAAGCAAATGTGTGAAAGGGTATTAGAATAGCACAAGTCAGGGAGAATAATTATTGTAAATATATTAAGCAAAGGTAGGTACAATATTCCTAGCTTGTCAAGTCAGCCACCAATTACAGTGCCTTGCAAAAGTATTCACCCCCCTTGGCTTTTTACCTATTTTGTTACATTACAGCCTTTAGTTCAATGTTTTTTTAATCTGAATTATATGTGATGGATCAGAACACAATAGTCTAAGTTGGTGACGTAAAATTAGAAAAATATATACATAAAACTATTTTTCAGAAATAAAAAACTGATAATTGGCATATGTGTATGTATTCACCCCCTTTGTTATGAAGCCCATAAAAAGTTCTAGTTCAACCAATTACCTTCAGAAGTCACATAATTAGTGAAATGATGTCCATCTGTGTGCAATCTAAGTGTCACATGATCTGTCATTACATATACACACATTTTTGAAAGGCCCCAGAGGCTGCAACACCTAAGCAAGAGGCACCACTAACCAAAAACTGCCATGAAGACCAAGGAACTCTCCAAACAAGGGACAATGTTGTTGAGAAGTACAAGTCAGGGTTAGGTATTAAAAAAATTGTCCAAATCTTTGATGATCCTTAGGAGCACCCTCAAATCTATCATAACCAAAGGGAAAGAACATGGCACAACAGCAAACCTGCCAAGAAACGGACGCACACCAAAACTCACGGACCAAGCAAGTAGGGCATTAATCAGAGAGGCAGCACAGAGACCTAAGGTAACCCTGGAGGAGCTGCAGAGTTCAACAGCAGAGACTGGAGTCTCTGTACATGGACGACAATAAGATGTACGCTCCATAGAGTTGGGCTTTATGGCAGAGTGGCCAGAAGAAAGCCATTACTTTCAGCAAAAAACAAAATGGCACGTTTTGAGTTTGCCAAAAAAGGCATGTGGGAGACTCCCAAAATGTATGGAGGAAGGTGCTCTGGTCTAATGAGACTAAAATTGAACTTTTTAGCCATCAAAGAAAACGCTATGTCTGGCGCAAACCCAACACATCACATCACCCAAAGAACACCTTCCCCACAGTGAAACATGGTGGTGGCAGCATGATGCTGTGGAGATGTTTTTCAGCAGTTGGGACTGGGAAACCGGTCAGAGTTGAGGGATAGATGGATGGTGCTAAATACAGGGATATTCTTGAGCAAAACCTGTATCACTCTGTGTTTGATTTGAGGCTAGGACGGAGGTTCACCTACCAGCAGGACAATGACCCCAAACACACTGCTAAAGCAACACTTGAGTGGTTTAAGGGGAAACATGTAAATGTGTTGGAATGGCCTAGGCAAAGCCCAGACCTCAATCCAATAGAAAATCTGTGGTCAGACTTAAAGATTACTGTTCACAAGCGCAAACCATCCAACTTGAAAGAGCTGGAGCAGTTTTGCAAGGAGGAATGGGCAAAATCCCAGTGGTAAGATGTGGCAAGCTCATAGAGACTTATCCAAAGCGACTTGGAGCTGTGATAGCCGCAAAAGTTGGCTCTACAAAGTATTGACTTTAGGGGGGTGAATAGTTATGCACATTTGTTGTTTGCTTCACAATAAAAAAAAAATCTTCAAAGTTGTGGGCATGTTCTGTAAATTAAATGATGCAAATCCTCAAACAATCCATGTTAATTCCAGGTTGTGAGGCAACAAAACACGAAAAATGCCAAGGGGGTGAATACTTTTGCAAGGCACTGTATAGGAGACTATAATTAAGACAGTTCAATGGCACTGTAAATTGAATGGTTTCAAACAGGAAAAGTTTTATCAGAATTATAGTGTTTAGCCAAAAGACAGGCTTTATAAGCGAATATGTATGAATTAAAAGGGACTCAGGAAGCAAAACTGTATAGTTAAGCTCTGAAAGTGTCCAATCTGTGGCTTTCATTAAGTAACAGTTTCACTACAGCAACCCATGAAGTATGTTTAGCGTCGCTGTTTCAGAAATAGTTTGAGCACAAGGATTCACTAATATCCTAATTTCTGTAATTTAATTTAGTATACAAGACATATAGTCACCAGCTCTGGCCGGGTAGTATATGTAGATGTAAACATATTTACATAAAAACTTACCCAGTAGGTGTGTAAGTGGAGGGCAAATGGCGTAAGAAAAATACCAGCTAAATTTACCCTGAAGAGGAGTAGTGGTCTCCCTCAATGCAAAAGAAACATTAGACTCAGTTGAGTGGGACTACCTCTAGACTATACTATGGGAATTTTGCTTTGGTCCCAAATTAAAATCCTGGATTGAGCACCTATCAACTCCTGGACTTTCTCCCACAACTCGAAGAACTATTGAGGTACTATCACCCACATTTATACTGCATAGGGAAATGAGACAGGGCTGCCCCCTCTCAACAGGGCTGTTTTCCCTAGCTCTAGAACCACTGGCCATACAGCTGCGATCTTCAGAGATGGTACAGGGCATACAGTGGATATAAAAGTCTACACACCCCTGTTAATATGTCAGGTTTCTGTGATGTAAAAAAAAAATGAGACGATAAATCATTTCAGAACTTTTTTCAGGTTTAATGTGACCTATAAACTGTACAACTCAGTTGAAAAACAAACTGAAATCTTTTAAGGGGGGTGGGGGATTAAAACTAAAAAAAATCACGTGGTTGCATAAGTGTGCACACCCTCCTCTAACAGGAATGGTAATGTAGCTGTGTTCATAATTAAGCAATCACATTCAAACTCATGTTAAATAGGAGTCAGTACACACCTGGCATCATTTAACCGCTTCCCGATCGCCTCACACAGATATACTGTGGCAGAAGGGCACGTACAGGCAGATTAACGTACCTGTACGTTGCCTTTTAAGAGGCGGCTTGCGGGCACCCGCTGGGAGCTCCGTGCGCGTGATCGCGGGTCCCGCGGACTCGATGTCTGCGGGCATGCCCGCAATTGTCTCACGGTGAGGAAGAACGGGGTGATGCTAATGTAAACAAGCATTTCCCCATTCTGCCCAATGACACTGATCACAGCTCCCTGTAATCGGGAGCGGTGATCAGTGTAGTGTCACACACACTTAACCCCTACAGCGCCACCTAGTGGTTAACCCTTTCACTGCCAGTCGCATTTACACAGTAATCAATGCATTTTTAATCGCACTGATCGCTGTATAAATGTGAATGGTCCCAAAATAGCACCAAAAGTGTCCGATCTGTCTGCCATAATGTTGCAGTCACGATAAAAAAAAAAAAAAAAAGAAAAAAAAAAAAAAAAAAAAATCGCTGATCGCCGCCATTACTAGTAAAAAAAAAAAAAAATTATTAATAAAAATGCCATAAAACTATCCCCTATTTTGTAGACGCTATAACTTTTGCGCAAACCAATCAATAAGCACTTATTGTGATTTTTTTTTACCAAAAATATGTAGATGAATACGCATTGGCCTAAACAGAGGGAAAAAAAACTTTTTTTTATGTATTTTTTGGGGATATTTATTATAGCAAAAAGTAAAAAATATAGCTTTTTTTTCAAAATTGTCGCTTTTTTTTGTTTATATTGCAAAAGATAAAAACCGCAGAGGTGATCAAATACCACCAAAAGAAAGCTCTATTTGTGGGAAAATAAGGACGTCAATTTTTTTTGGGAGCCACGTCGCACGATCGCGCAATTGTCAGTTAAAGGGCCGCAGTGCCGAATCGCAAAAAGCGCTCTGGTCTTTGGCCAGCCAAATGGTCTGGGGCTTAAGTGGTTAAAGTGCCTCAAATTAGCTCCAATTAACATTCAGCTATTCTAGTAGGTTTTTGCTGACATTTTCTTAGTCGCATCCTACAGCAAAAGCCATGGTCCACAGAGAGCTTCCAAAGCATCAGAGGGATCTCATTGTTAAAATGTATCCGTTAGGAGAAGAGTACAAAAGAATTTCCAAGGCATTAGATATACCATGGAATAGTGAAGACAGTCATCGTCAAGTGGAGAAAATATGGCACAACAGTGACATTACCAAGAACTGGAAGTCCCTCCAAAATTAATGAAAAGACAAGAAGAAACAACATTAAAGATGCTGCAGGAATATCAGGCAAGTACTGGCTGTGTGGTACATGTGACAACAATCTCCAGTATTCTTCATATGTCTGGACTATGGGGTAGAGTGGCAAGATGGAAGCCTTTTCTTACGAAGAAAAACATCCAAGCCCGGCTAAATTTTGCAAAAACACATCTGAAGTCTCCCAAAAGCATGTGGGAAAATGTGTTATGGTCTGATGAAACCAAGGTTGAACTTTTTGGCCATGATTGCAAAATAGATGTTTGGCGCAAATACAACACTGCACATCACCAAAAAAACACCATACCCACCATGAAGCACGGTGGTTGCAGCATCATGCTTTGGGGTTATTTTTCTTCAGCTGGAACAGGGGCCTTAGTCAAGGTAGAGGGAATTATGAACAGTTCCAAATACCAGTCAATATTGCCACAAAACCTTCAGGCTTCTGCTAGAATGCTGAACATGAAGAGGAACTTCATCTTTCAGCATAACAACCCAAAGCATACATCCAAATCAACAAAGGAATGGCTTCACCAGAAGAAGATTCAAGTTTTGGAATGGCCCAGACCTAAATCTGACTGAAAATCTGTGGGGTGATCTGAAGAGGGCTGTGCACAGGAGATGCCCTCGGAACCTGACAGAGTTGGAGTGTTTTTGCAAAGAAGAGAGGGCAAATATTGCCAAGTCAAGATGTACCATGCTGATAGACTTATACCCAAAAAGACCGAGTGCTGTAATAAAATCAAAAGGTGCTTCAACAAAGTATTAGTTTAAGGGTATGCACACTTATGCAACCATATTATTTTAGTTTTTCATTTATTTTTTTTTCGAAAAAATGTTTGATTGTGAGTTTTAAGCCTCATACAGTGTAAAAAGGCAGAAACAAAGTACCAAAATAACAATCAATGGTTAACATGTCATATGGCTGAACAGTTATGTACATATATTACATATGTTGAGAAGAACAGGTCATGTATAGTAAGAGGCCTACATAAGTAAACATATTAAACAGTATATTGAGCGTAAGGTAATTCCTCAAATATAGTATGGTTGTTTACATCTGCTTTGTTGTTATGAAATGTAACTTATTCTATTCTTCGTTTTAATAATGAATTCTAATTGAAAATCTACCGAGGTTAACTCAAATACTGGACAAATCCAGCTGGTCTAGATATAATTGTTTTCTGAACCTCGGCCATATCAACGATCAGTTTTAGCAGTTCTGTTTCTCTTTCTATTCAAATTCTGCTTCACCCTGAAGCTCCAAGAGTTAGAACAGAAGGATATAAGGAGAGAAGTGGATAATAGTACAGGAGGTATAAGTAACGAGATGAAAGAAAGAGCGGGAGGGGAGAAAGAGGAGAGGAGGAGAGGAGGAGAAGAGAAGAAGAAGAAAGAGAGAGAAAAAAAACAAAAAACGGGGAAAGAGTAGAGGCGTTTGTATGGTGGGACGAGGGGGGGATGAGCAACGTAGAGATAAGCTACTATACAGAGTGAGGGTGGGTACTCCCACCAGCTGCCCTCTCCATCTACACTCAGCATAGTATTATATTGGACCAACACTACCAGATATTCCAGGTGAGCCATTTATGATGATGCAAGTGGTATTGCCTGTAGACCAAACGTCAATTACAATGGCATAGCCTCTCGGCCAAGAATCAGTCGTTATTCTGTGTCAGTGCTTGATATTGTTGTGACTTTTTAAAGGTAAGCCACGCCTCCCAGATAGCTGAAAAATTAGATATCCTATCCTGTGAAGTGTAGATCAGCTCCTCCATTGAATCTATGCTGTTAATACGATGTATCCAATTTTTGGTAGAGGGGGGAGATTTGGATCTCCAATGTACCGGAATACACAACCTAGCACCGTTTATCATATGCATGGCTACCGACTTAAAGTATTTATTTTGGGGGACTTTAGATAGATGAAGGAGATATTGCGCTGGAGAGAATTCCAGAGGTAGTGAAGAGATGGTAGTTGTTACTTCATGTACTTTCCTCCAGTATGGCTGGATTAATGTGCATGTCCACCATATATGGAGGAAAGTGCCTGTCTCCTTTTCACATCTCCAACATTGATCTGATACTGTCGGAAATATTCTGTGAAGCAGTTCCAGGGTTTTATATCATCTCGTTTTAACTGCATATCCATTTTCCTGAGCGTTTACATTGAGAGATCCCTTGTGGATGTATAGGTGAATGCGATCCCAGTCAGCATCTTCAATCTCCCTGTCCAGCGTGGCACCCCAGAATGCATGATCTGAGTGTAGTACAGAATACGGCTCACTAAACATTGAAGCGTAGAGTGTTGAGATTATATGATTCTGGGGAGCCGAGCTCGAGCACAGAGATTCGAACACAGTCGGTGTTTTCGTATAGCCTACCCTTCTCCCCGGGTCGTCTAGAAAATATTTCAACTGAATGTAGGACCAGAGAGGATAGGATTTGGTGTTAGACAATATTATAAGGTGTTAGACAGATAATATAAGGCCATCCCTGAGCTAGATAGGATTTAGCTAATCCTGG
This sequence comes from Aquarana catesbeiana, assembly GCF_042186555.1. Taxonomy (NCBI): domain Eukaryota; kingdom Metazoa; phylum Chordata; class Amphibia; order Anura; family Ranidae; genus Aquarana; species Aquarana catesbeiana. Next base: position 79,983,516 of record NC_133336.1, read on the forward strand.
AGGAAAGTCAGGGTTACCCCTAATAGGGGTAATCGAGCACTCCGTGGCTGTAAGCGCATGTAATTTACAGGCCCTATGGAATTCATGAAGGGTTGCCGCAATGAGGGGGTGTGTGTGGAGATGAGGGCATGTGGGTTTTTTGGAGAACTAACGTAGTAGGCGAAGATCATATCCTGACATCATTCGTTCAAGATCTACCCAATCTTTGTAACTGACATGTATCTTCCAGTCTACAACCCTAGTCATATGTACCGCCCAATAATATCGCAGTAAGTCAGGGAGGCCAATTCCTCCCTTGGCTTTGGGTAGAACTAATTTCGCCCATTCGATGCGTGCCTGTTTGGCTCCCCATAGGAAAGATCGACATAACTTCTTGTATTCTGCAAAGAAAGTTGGTGGTAGGCGTATTGGTATAGTTTGCATTTTATATAATATTCGGGGGAGGACTGTCATTTTCAAAGCAGAGGCCCGTCCAAACCAAGATAGGGTAGGGACATCCCATCTTTGCAAATCTTGTTTTAAATTTTTTAGTTCAGCTGAAAAATTCTTTTCATAAAGGGTATCTAATTTACTGGGAAGTTGAATACCAAGATAGGTGATGGCCTCTGTTTTCCATTTAAATTGAAAATTTGACTGACACTGCCGTACTAAATTATTTGGTAGGGAGATGTTCAGTGCGAACGATTTTGAGTAGTTTATTCTTAGGTTAGAAATATCTTTAAATTGTTTGAGGACTGGCATGAGGTTTGGCAAGGGCATCAGTGGCGCTGAAAGGAAAAGCAAAATGTCGTCCGCAAAGGCCGCAATCTTGTATTCTTTACGGTGGACCTTGATGCCTTTTATGTTTGGGTTGGCCCTGATGCAGCGAAGAAGGGGCTCTAGGGTAAGAATATACAGTAAAGGAAAAAGAGGGCATCCTTGTCTTGTGCCATTATGAATGGGGAAGGCGGCCGTTGACTTTGACTCTAGCTCTCGGATTTACATAGAGCGCTCCAATAAAAGTACGCATACATCTTCCTAATCCAAGAGCATCAAGGACTGCATCCATATAGTCCCAGGCCACCCTATCGAATGCCTTCTCCGCATCCATTGATAGGAAGAACCCCCACTCGCTGGGTCAAAGTCAGCCAGTGATGTAAATTTAGGGCCTTTATGGTATTGTCCCTGGCTTCCCTGCCTGGGACAAAACCTACTTGATCCCTTGCTACCCAGGCTGGAATATATTATGATAGGCACATTGCCAGGATTTTCGAGAAAAGTTTTACATCAACATTCAAGAGCGATATTTGTCGATAAGATGTCACATCAGTGGGGTCTTTGTTTTCTTTGGGAATCACTGTTATATACACCTCTAGTAAAGTAGCCGAGGGGCAAGGGGCAGTAGAGAGTGTATTAAAAGCCTTGAGGAAACATGGAGCTAGAAGTTCTGTATAGCATTTATAGTATTGCGCCGTGAAGGCATCTGGGCCTGGGCCCGACTTCATGGTCTTCAGAGCTGCTTCCCATTTTTCAGAGAACAAGGGTGCTTCTAGCTCAGCCCTGTCGCTGTCTGATAATGTCCGCGGGCTAAACTTGCCTAGAAATTCCTGTATTAGGTTAGAGCGAGCCTTGTCCTCTGTAGGGCTACGGGTAGTTTCATTGAAGTTATAAAGTTTGCTATAGAAGCGGAGGAATTGTTGTGCAATATCCTCATTTTTATTGTGGGATTTCCCTAAGTGATCAGTCAAATGGTGAACTGTGGAGGCAAGTGTGCGTTTCTGCAGGCATCTGGCCAGTGGCTTCCCTGGCTTGTTGCCTTGTTCTTAAAATAGTTTCTGTGACAGTATATGACGTTTTTGTGCCCTTCTAAAGAGTTCCTCGACCAACAGCGCTCGCGTGTCTGCTAGCTCTTGTGCTACTCGAATAGCCCCAGTATGTTTATGCTGCACGTCTAGTTTGGATATTTTTTCAGATAGAGCCAGTATCGGTGCTTGGTGTTGCTTTTTTTTCCTAGCTGCGATGGCCAAAAGGTGTCCCCAAATGACACATTTATGTGCCTCCCATTGGACCATGGGAGTCTCATCTGGTGTCGTTATTGTGGAAGTAGTCCCGAAGGGCCTGTCTGATGTGTTCTGCATCTCCCGGGTCCGCCAAGATGGACGCATCTAGTCTCCATATCTTAGTGAACCCCTCTCTTTGTGGGAATTGTAGGGTCATTGTGATCAGGTGATGATTAGATAGTACCATGTTTCCAATGGTAGCGTCTGCTAGGTAGGATAAGTTGGCCTGGTGTATGAAAATATAGTCCAGCCTTGAGTAGCGGTTGTGCGGTATCGAGTAAAATGTATAATCTTTCTCTCGGGGGTTGAGAGTGCGCCAGGTGTCATGTAATGTAAGAGAGGCTAACTGGAGTTGACGTAGCGCAGAATAGGGGAATGAGGAGGTGCCAGTGGATGTGTCTAATAGCGGGTCTAGCGCCATATTAAAGTCCCCTCCCAGTATCAAGAGACCTGTCTGGAATGTGGCCAGTTTTGAATTAGTGTTTTTTCAGAAAGGGCACCCCATTCGAATTGGGACAGTATACATTTGCTAAGGTCACAGGTTTGTTTTTCCACACGCCAAGAAAAGAAATCTACCCTCGGGGTCTATAAGTTTGTCGGTAAGACGAAACATCATAGACTTAGCTAATAGGATAGAAACTCCCTTAGTGTTGGACTCAGTACATGTTGCATGGTATACCTCCGGATATTGTCTATCTGCTAAACGAGGGACAGAATTTGCCTTGAAATTAGTTTCTTGCAAGAAGGTAAATTGTGCTCTATGTCAGTGAGCTTCCGCCAGGACACTGCTAGGCTTTTCTGGAACATTGAGGCCTTTAGCATTTAGAGAAAACACCTTAAGAGATAAAGGAGCCGAGGAGTGCACTGCAGAGGACATTATTAAACAATGTAAGGTCGCTCAAGCTATATCAGGCTTTATAGACGGAGAGAGCTTGCACGGGAAGGGGAGAGGGAGGAGAGAGATAGAGAGATGGGAGAGAGAGGAGGAAGGAGAAAAGGAGGAGGAAAAGAGGAGAAGAGAAAGAGAAAAAAAAACAGGGTGGGTGGGCGGGGGGAGAGGCTAGAGGGTTAAAGGAATGAGTACGACCTGAGAGAAAGAGATCAGAAACTTATATATGCTCCATAGAAGGTTCCAGTACCAACTGGAGACCCCTACCTATGCTTGATGAACGCCCCTAATATAGGCAGGGCGTTAAATTTACCAGGGGTGGGTATAGCCCTGCTTACCCACCTAGTGGATGGTCTACAGGGATACAGGTATATGAATAAACTATTCCGGGTATGTTCAAAGGGGGAACCTGCCTCCTTGAGGTGGGAAAGAAGCCCAACACCAAAGTGGATCCAGATGCCTTCACCACCTAGAGTGTTCCATATTGGAGCTTAAAAAATATGGGATATCCTTCCACTATAGAGATCTAAGAATACCCAATATAATCCTGTGGTAGTCAGCCATTATTGACATTGCCAGTAATCTCCCCCCTCCCCCCCTTGACACCTGTCCCCTATGGGATAGCATACTTCAAAAATTGAGGTTGGAGTATCTCTATGTGTACATTAGGAACCGTTCCTGACCACGTAAAACATACGACGTTTATAACATATAAAATATATAAGTCTTACAGAGGACCATGTTCCCTGGGTATCAAGTATATAAGATAGTTTACGCCATCCCAAGGTTGGTGAACTGGCATCCTCAAACACCACAGCCCTGGATCCCCACTAGATCCCAATTCTCGGATCCAGAGGGTGCAAAGCCCCCGGTCACTGGAATCCATAGGCAATCACCCATCAGTTTAAATGATACCTCTGGGGATGTCAGCCCCCATTTCCGTGCCATATATGTGCCCAGGTAACTCTAGCATAACTGCTAGTCCTGGAAGCATCCCGGAGCATTGCAACCCCTGAATCCGGTTCCCAGGGGGTCTGGATAAGAGCCTGTGAGAGATGGCTACGAACCCTCACTATCTAAAGATGGATGTGTTCATCAGTAAAGAGACTCATATGTAGAAAAAGGAAAAAATAACAAATTAACAAAAACATATAGCTCTGAATAGTTAAGGTAAGCTAAAACCGAGCAACATAACCTCTATATGCACCATTATCAATAATCATGGCTATATCAGTGTTTCGGAGGTTCACGGGAGCCACAAGTGTCACCATGTTGACAGGAGGAATCAGTGGGTCCTACAAATCAGCAAATAACCCAATAACCCAGTGACGTTGCTGTAAGAAAAAGAGAAAGTTTACAAGGCAAATGTTCTGTGGTTAGCAAGTTCCACCAAACGCTCAGTGGAGGAGCACCGCGGTTCCCATAACCATCCTTGTGCCTTTGCTCAGTGTTAACCTATAAAACGACAGTAACATAGAACTCATATGCTAATGCAAATTAGTATGTCACTCTCTGTGAGTAGGGGAACGTGTCCCTCCACTTTTTGTGCAGCCGAGTTCTGCAGCTAGGAGTTGCCAGTTCATTATGCTTGCATATGGTTGTAATGTAAGTTAAACAGGTCCGGAAAACATAAGCAGTCTCATCCCCAGGTCTGGGAGTATTACCTTCTGTCTGGTTCCAGTGCAGTTGTTTGTCACAGGGTCATCTGGCGCATCAAATACGAATAGCCATCATGTGCTGGCATCCATCTATCAGAGGCTATTTATGTAATGGAGCCATCATGGTGCCAATAGCAAAAGGTGGGTCTCAAAGTTCAGAGTATGAACAAAAAAAAAAAAAGGAGGGAGGTGCAGATCCGCTCACCTGTCAATCTGGTGTGTAGTTAGCGGTCGGTTCTGCACCGAACGGATGATGGGGATACTCTTGGGCTCTCAACTGTTTCCATGTCCCCCCCGGTTCCTCGATGGTGAGGCAGTTGAGATTCTGCGTCTTCTCTGTTCGTCTTGTTCTTTGTGATCTTGGTGTGGCGTCCGGCTGTGTGGGGATCCAAGGATCTGGTTGCAGAAATGCACTGTACCAGTCCGGGACATCCACTACAGGAATGCCCAGGGTGTCGCAGAATGGCTGCAAGACGGCAGGGATTCTCAGGTGCGCCGTGCGATTACCTACAGTGGCCTGTAGGCAGAAGGGGAATTTCCATCTGTAGGGGATGAGTCTGTCACGTGGGGCTTGCAACAAGGGACGGAGATCTCTCCTGTGTTGCAGCGTAATGGCTAAGTCCTGAAATAATTGAATGCGTGCCCCTTCATGTACCAGGCGATCACGGTTGCGCACCAGTCGCAGTATCTCTTTTTGTATAAAGTTCACTAGGGAGCATACCGCATCTCTAGGGGGGTCAGTGTCTCTTCCCCTCGGCCTGAGGGCCCTGTGACATCTTTCCATCTCTACTGGGGCGTCTGGCGGTCTGCCCAGCAAGGTATTAAAGATAGCCCAGATAGTGGTTTGTAGCTGGGGCCCTTCTACTGATTCTGGTATGCCTCTTAGACGTAGGTTACGCTGTGGCCCCTATTATCAAGGTCCTCCATGTGTCTGTGCATGTCCATTAGGTGTTGGGCATGGACACTGGTGACTTTTTGTACCTGCTGAATAGCAGCCCCGTGTGTCATGGCCACTGCTCTAATGTCAGTTTTGAGGTCAGATATGGCCGCAAAGAGCGTGTTTTTAATGTCTGTGGCCACTAAATGGAGGTCTGCCAGGCACAGTGAGGTGGAAGGGTGTGGGCTAAGTGTACCTGCTACTGCGGAGGCTCCAGGAGTGTCAGCGGTGGTGGAGGTGAAACTCCGGTCCGAGGCCTGAGATGCGGCCTGTGGATCCGCGTGCTGAGTGCGGAACATCGCCGGTATATTGCGGCTGAGCTGTGTGGATGGGTCCTGCAAGGACCGGGTAGCTGACGAGCTTCTCCCGGTCATCCTCACTGTTGTGTGGAAGGAATATCCCGCTGATTAGAGGCACTTTAGAAGTTCTGAATGGCGGAGCTCTCAGGTTATGCTGCCATCCTTCCTCCAGTGCTAGGCCCCCCCCCCCCCGCTAATTTTTTATTTTTACTTCCCTCCACCTAAAAGATTTCAGTTTGTTGTTCAACTGAGTTGTACAGTTTATAGGTCACATTAAAATTGGAAAAAGTTCTGAAATGATTTAATCTTTGTCTCTTTTTTTTTTTTTTTAAATCACAAAAATCTGACATTTTAACAGGGGTGTGTAGACTTTATATCCACTGTAACTGTTTACCTTTGGAGGAGAGACGGTCAGTATGCCAATGACACCTTGCTATATTTCAGAAATACCACCACTTTATTACATGCAGCCCAACAGATTATTGATGACTTTGATACTTACTTGGGTATCAGAATAAACTGACAAATCCCTACTGTTTTGGTTTTATCTTCCCTCCTCTTGGCCAGTCACAAATACCCCTCTCACTCACTTTAAATATCTTGCAGTTCATATTCTCAATAAAAAAAAAAAGAAAAAAAAAAACAATAACCTAAATCTATTAGGGTGATTTAAAAATGTAGATGTGGAAATCACCACAGAGTAACAGGTGAACTTTATGAAAGCGATTGTAAATTCTGGATAATAAATAACTTGCACCCCCTCTGTTTTATCAAGATCTAAAATACTATGTGTCCATTTTTTAAAAATTCTAATCCTAAATAGTAGAGCTGCACAATTATGACTAAAATGAGAATCACGATTTCTTTGCCTAAAATAAAGATCACGATGCTCACAGCGTAACATCATCTTTCATGTTATACAAGAAAAAAAATTAGGCTAACTTTATGGTTTCGTCTTTTCTTTAAATTCATTAAAGTGTATTTTTTCCACAAATAGTGTTTGAAAGACTTGTGCACAAATAAAGTGTGACATAAAATATTGCAACAACCGCCATCTTATTCTCTAGAAAAAAAAATATAATGTTTGGGGGTTCTAAGTAATTTTCTAGCAAAAAAATACTGATTTTAAGTTGTAAGCAACAAGTGTCAGAAAAAGGTTTAGTCTTTTAAGTGGTTAAACTGCCCTCATCTACAGACAGAAGTTCATCCCTTTGATCTAAAAGAACGAAATGTTACAATTGTTCTCTTTATCGCGCCCGAGCGATGTTGTGACAAACTTGGCAGCTGTCAGCTTGAGCAGAAAACGGCTCTGCACTGAATCGAGGAAATGCTGTTAGGATCACGATATACGTCAGCAGAAAGGCACGTACAGGCATATTAATGTACCTGTACGTTGCCCTTTAAGAAGCGACTTGCGTGCGCCGCGAGTGTGTCCGCGGGGGTGCCCCGCGATCATCTCACAGAGAGGAAGAACGGGGAAATGCTGAGGTAAACAAGCATTTCCCCATTCTGCCTAGTGACACTGATCACAGCTCCCTGTAATCGGGAGCGATGATCAGTGTCATGTCACACATAGGCTATCCCCCCCACAGTTAGAATCAATCCCTAGGACACACATAACCACTAGGGGGCGCTGTAGGGGTTAACACCTTCACTGCCAGTCACATTTACACAGTAAACAATGCATTTTTAATTGCACTGATCGCTATATAAATGTGAATGTTCCCAAAATAGCGCCAAAAGTGTCTGATCTGTCCGCCATAATGTCGCAGTCACGATTAAAATAAATAAATAAATAAATAAATAAAATCGCTTGAACGCCGCCATTACTAGTAAAAAAAAAATATTAATAAAAATGCCATAAAACTAACCCCTATTTTGTAGACGCTATAACTTGCACAAACCAATCAAACGCTTATTGCAATTTTTTTACCAAAAATATGTAGGAGAATACGTATCGGCCTAAACTGAGGGAATAAAAATAGTTTTTTTCTATATTTTTTGGGGATATTTATTATAGCAAAAAGTAAAAAAATAATGCGTTTTTTCAAAATTGTCGCTAATTTGTTTATAGCGCAAAAAATAAAAACCGCAGAGGTGATCAAATACCACCAAAAGAAAGCTCTATTTGTGGGGAAAAAAAGGACGTCAATTTTGTTTGGGAGCCATGTCGCACGACCGTGCAATTGTCAGTTAAAGCAACGCAGTGCCGAATCGCAAAAAGTGCTCTGATCTTTTGCCAGCCGAATGGTCCGGGGCTGAAGTGGTTAACGATTAATCATGCAGCTCTACTAAATAGATTAGCTTCTCTTAGAGCCCTTTCACACTGGGGCAGTGTGAGCGCTGCTTTACCGTCAGTATTCGGCCATTAGCGGGCGGTTTTTCCCCCTGCCAGCGGCCCTGCAGCTCTATGCCGGTGGTATAGCCGCGCTGCCCCATTCATTTCAATGGGCAGGATCGGTGAAGGAGCTGTATACACACCGCTCCTACGATGCTGCTAGCAGGACTATTTTAAGCGCTGTAGCTTCTGCAAAGCACCCCAGTGTGAAAGGGATCTTACAACACCGATGTGCAGTCACGTGACATTCCTCTGCTCTACTTCTCTGATCTAAGGAATGCGGAGGGAGGGGCTGAGATAATCCTCTGAAATCAGCCAGCAGACGAATGTCACGTGACTGCTGTAAGAGAAGGTATTTAGGATTAGAGTTTTTGAAAACTGGACACCTAGTACTGTAGATCCTGATAAAAACAGAAGGGATGCAAGTTACTTTTAAATGGTATTTCAAGCTATATTAATTGCTGTGTGTTAAGTTATTTTGAGGGGACAGCAAATTTACACTGCTATAATATAGCACAGCTTGTATAACAAAGTGTCATTTCTTCAGTGTTGTCACATGAAAAGATATAATAAAATATTTGCAAAAAATGTGAGGAGTGTACTTACTTTTGTGAAATACGGTGTATAATATTTTACACTATAATGGATTATACACCATATACATTTTATATGGGCAGAAGGTAAATCAAGAGTAGCTACTAGTAGTAGCTAGTAGTACACTACTATACAACTGCCTTTTTTGTTTTTAACCACTTCACGCAAATTGCAGTACCCGTACGTCAGTACTTTGACCCTAAATAGAGTTGTTATGGCAGCAGCTAGCTACCATAACCCTGGTATTTTCAAGAACAGCATGCGATTGGCCGCGAGATCACTTATCGATGACGGAAGAGGCCCCCCCTCCAGTAGTAGTGGAGACAATCGCGTCCTCTCTCCTGGATGCCGAGTGAGGGAAAGATGGCCCCCCCGCTCAGCTCCATAGCATTGGAGGGAGGAAGCGACGTCAAACATCGCTTCCGCCCAATGGTCTTAAAAAAGGAGATTTTTTTTTAATGGCATTTTAGTGTAAACTAGAAAAAGCATTTCCTGGAGAAAATGCGTGGGAATGCTGAATAGCTGAGTTGCTAAAGCTAACTGGATGAATAGCTGAAAGAAAAAGTTGAAGTGAGAATAGTTGGAAAAATAGGAATGGTTTTAAAATAAACATGAATTTCATTTAAAAAGTTTAACAGCACTAATGTATGAAAGATGTGGAATATTTAAAGGTTTTTTTAAAAGCTTTTTGATCATTAATTCCCACACCTAATGAGTTAGAGACAGTGTGAGAGAACTCTTCAGCCTGGGTTCACACATGTGCGGTGCGCATTGAAGCTCAGGTTTCACTGGGGAGATAAAAATCTCCTGTTCAAAGGAATCACTGCATTTTAGCTCAGGATTAGTGAGCAGGGAGAGGGAGAGGGGGAGGGAGAGGGGGAGGTGTAGTAAGGAGAAGGAGAAAATCCATGTTCAGAACGAAATGCATCTGCGAAGCAGATGCGTTCCCATAGAAGATAAGGGGCTCGTAATTCGCACCGCAATGCCCAGAAAACGCACACATTTTTTGTGCAATGCACAGTGCGAATGCAACGCATATATGTGAACCAGATGCATTCATATGAATGTATTTTAAAATGTCCTGCGATTTAGATGCGGTGTAAGCCGCATCTAATTCGCATAGGTGTGAACGGGGGCTCAAACAAGAGACACAAGGCCTTTGTGAACGTATCGGTATAAAATTTATGTTGATAAACTTAAAAATGTGGGCATGTCAGTGATTTAAAAAAGAAGTTGGCTGTGTGTTTTGCTGGGAAATGTGAAGCATTTTATACATCAAAACTTCCCCATCATTTTGCCCCATCAAAACTGCCCCATATTGCCACAGTCATAACTGCCCCATCATATTGCTACCATCAAAACTGCCCCCATCATATTGCCCCATCAAAACTGCCCCATCAAAACTGCCCCATCATATTGCCACCATCAAACTGCTCCCATCAAAACTGCCCCATTACCTTGCCCCCATCAAAACTGCACCATCATATTGCCAAGATCAAAACGGCCCCCATCAAATTGCCACCATCAAAACTGCCCCATCTTACTGCCCCCATTAAAACTGCCCCATCATATTGCCCCCATCAAGTTTGCCCCATCATATTTCTCTATTATTAATCAGCATATGGTGTGTCTGTGCTGTCCCCCGGGCTCTGTAATCAGAGTTGAGATGCTCCAGCCGCCTCCCCCACCGCCCATCACTGTGTATAAGAAGCTTTGGTAACCATGGCAACAAAAGCAGCCCAATAGACACTCTGTTTAATCGATAACATTTCCTGAAATGATCACTAAACAAACAGCTTTTTCACAAAAACTGTAAAATATATCAAACTGAAAAGCCAGATAGCTGAATATGTTGTGAACATTTTAAAGTTTGTTTGGCATCTGTAGGTGAAAGTAAGGAGCTGAAACTTTTGGGAGCGGAAGAAGATTTTAAGGATTTGAAGCATGCTCTCATTCACTTCAATGTTAAAAAAAGTGTTAAAAAGCTTAATATTTTAAAAAGTATAAATAATAGAAAAAAAGTTGGAAAAGTTCCATCATCAGCTGAAAGAGATGAATATTTTAAAAGTTGAATGGCTTTAATAGCTCAAAGTATGCAGAAGTTACACAGAGCCAAAAACGTATGGAACTAGAAAATGCATTTCCTGGGGAAAATGCGTGGGAATGCTGAATAGCTGAATTAAAACTGCCCCATCATACTGCCCTCAAAACGACCCCATCAGAATTGCCCCATCAAAATTGTCCCCATCAAAACTGCCCCATCATATTGCCACCATCAAAACTGCCCCATCAAAACTGCCCCCATCATATTGCCACCATAAAAACTGCTCCATTAAAATTGTCCCCATCAAAACTGCCCCATCATATTGCCACCATCAAAACTGCCCCATCAGAATTGCCCCATCATATTCCTCTATTATAAATCAGTACATGGTGTGTCTGTCCCCTCCCCCGGGCTCTGTATTTAGAGCTGAGATGCTCCAGCCACCTCCCCCCTGTGTATAACACAAGCTTTGGTAACCACAGCAACAAAAGCAACACAGTACACTCTGTTTAAGCGATACATTTCCTGAAATGACCTCTAAACAAACAGCTTTTTCACAAAAACTGTAAAAGATATCAAACCGAAAAGATATAGCCAGATAGCTGAATATTTTGTGAACATTTTAAAGTTTGTTTGGCGTCTGTAGGTGAAAGTATGAAGGAGCTGAGACTTTTGGGAGCGGAAGAAGATTTTAAGGATCTGAAGCATGCTCCCATTGACTTCAATGTTAAAAAAAGTGTTAAAAAGCTTAATATTTTAAAAAGTATAAATAGTAGAAAAAAAAGTTGAAAAAGTCCCATCATCAGCTGAAAGAGACGAACATTTTAATAGTTGAATGGTTTTAATAGCTAAAAGTATGCAGAAGTTACGCAGAGCCAAAAAATGTACGGAATAAAATTAAATAAATAAAAATAAATAAAATCGAACAACAATAGTGGGACTGCTAAAGCAGTCCCACTAATAAATAAAAACTAGAAAATGCATTTCCTGGGGAAAATGCATGGGTATGCTGAATAGCTAAAACGGCCCCCAGCAGACTGCCCCCATCATATTGCCATCAAAACTGCCTCATCAGAATTGCCCCATCAAAACTGCCACCATCAAAACTGCCACCATCAAAGTTGAATGGTTTTAATAGCTGAAAGTATGCAGAAGTTACGCAGAGCCAAAAAACGTACGGAATAAAAATAAAAATAAATAAAATCGAACAATAGTGGGACTGCTGAAGCAGTCCCACTAACTAGAAAATGCATTTCCTGGGGAAAATGCGTGGGAATGCTGAATAGCCGAATTGCTAAAACGGCCCCCATCAAAACTGCCCCCATCATATTGCTATCAAAACTGCCCCGTCAGAATTGCCCCATCAAAACTGCCCCATCATATTGCCACCATCAAAACTGCCCCATCATATTCCTCTATTATAGATCAGTACATGGTGTGTCTGTCTCCTCCCCCGGACTCTGTAATCAGAGCTGCTTCCCCCACTGCCCATCACTGTGTATAACAGAAGCTTTGGTAACCATGGCAACAAAAGCAGCCCAGTACACTGTTTAATAGCTAAAACTTCCTGAAATGACCGCTAAACAGCTTTTTCACAAAAACTGTAAAAGATATCAAACTTAAAAGATATAGCCAGATAGCTGAATATTTTGTTAATATTTTAAAGCTTGTTTGGCGTCTGTAGGTGAAAGTATGAAGGAGCTGAAACTTTTGGGAGCGGAAGAAGATTTTAAGGATTTGAAGCATGCTCTCATTGACTTCAATGTTAAAAAAAAAAGTGATAAAAAGCTTCATATTTTAAAAAGTATAAATAGTAGAAAAAAGTTGAAAAAGTCCCATCATCAGCTGAAAGAGATGAACATTTTAAAAGTTGAATGGTGTTAATTGCTGAAAGTATGCAGAAGTTACGCAGAGCCAAAAAACGTACGGAATAATAAAATTAAATAAATAAAAATAAATAAAATCGAACAATAGTGGGACTGCTAAAGCAGTCCCACTAATAAGTAAAAAAACGAACAATAGTGGGACTGCTGATGCAGTCCCACTAATAAATAAAAACGAACAACAATACAGGGGGTCCCCTACTTACAAACATCCGACTTACAAACGACTCCTACTTACAAACGGAGGGAGACAACAGGAAGTGAGAGGAAATCTACCTCTAGTAAGGGAACTTCTCTCCTGTAAGAGCTATTATGGGGAAAAGGTACCTCCACTGATGCTTTATCACCAAGGCTTGTTTCCACAACAACCCAAAATTTTCAAAATCCAACTGTCATTGGGATAGAAAGTGAGGTGAAATCCTCTGAACAGGGGCACACACAGCAAAACAAATGTTACAGGGGTGATAACCCTTCCCTATGCTATCCAAAAAGCTTAAACATAGATTTTTTGGCTGGAGCTACACTTAAAAGATGTACCTGTTCCGACTTACAAACAGATTCAACTTAAGAACAAACCTACAGTCCCTAACTTGTTTGTAACCCGGGGACCCCCTGTAGTGGGACTGCTGAAGCAGTCCCACTAAAAATATGAGATATGAGGTCTTATTGACCCCTAAAAGGTCCTGTCAGGCTTTTTTCTATTACAAGGGATGTTTACATTCCTTGTAATAGGAATGAAAGTGACCCAATTATTTTTTTTAAAAGGACAGTGTAAAAATAAGACCCCGGACATGGGGAAAGGATCACTGATGAGATTAGGGAAAAATCTGTACGATAGTCAGCTCATAGATGTTTGGCGGGTACAACACCCCAAAGTGAGAGATTATTCCTTTTTTTCCCCGGCCCATGGGACCTATTCAAGGTTGGATTACCTGTTGGCTGACCACAGCCTATTGGAGTACATAGTAGATTCAAAAATAGAAGCTATTACCCTATCGGACCACGCCCCAATCTCCATGATAGTAAAGCTTGGGGGGCTTTTGAGGGCCCCGTTTTCTTGGAGATTCAATGAGGCCCTCATTATGAAAGATTCAGTGGTTGAGAAAATACAGAGGGAAATAGATGAGTTCTTCACACACAATGAGTCGAGCGAGATAACGGGTGGAGTTCTGTGGGAGACATTCAAGGCATACATAAGAGGAATTATAATCTCTATAGACTCGGGGGAAAAGAGGGAGGGGAGATTGAAGAAAGAAAAGCTTATCGCCAAAATCTACCAGCTGGAACAATTACATAAAGCTTCACTAGGAAAGGACGAGGCTATATTTAAAGAACTGACACTAAAAAGAGAAGAACTTAGGGAGTTAATGGAAGAAGAGATGGCGAAATTTAGGGCTACACAATTAAAAAGGTTCCATATGCAGGGCAATAAGGTGGGGAAACATCTAGCGACAGTTACGAGGAAAAAAAAAAGATGAGAACTATATAGAGAAGATCAAAAACAGTAAAGGAGTATTGAGACATACTACTAATGATATAGCAGAGGAATTCAGACTGTTTTATGCAGCGCTTTATTCGGGTGGTAGTGAAGGGAAAATCAAGGGAAACAAGGATGAGAAGACGAAGGAGTATTTAAAAGGGGTGGAACTTCCCACGCTGTTGGAAGAAGACACATTAGAGCTAGAACGCCAGATAACGGAAGAGGAGATTTATCAGGCATTAAAGTCTACCCCTACGGGCAAAAGTCCTGGGCCCGATGCAGAGATGCCCTGTTGGCAGCTGTGACACTTATACCTAAGGAGGGAAGGGACAGGACCTTGTGCTCGAGTTATAGGCTGATCGCGCTCTTAAATGCGGACACTAAGCTATACGCGAAGGTATTGGCAGCTCGGTTGAAAGAAAAAATGCCTTTCCTGGTCCACCCGGACCAAGTGGGATTTGTGCCTGGGAGGGAGGGAAGGGACAATGGGGTGAGATCTCTCCTGATAATGGAGGCATTTAGAACGAGTGGGGTCCCCAGTCTACTCCTGTCAATTGACGCCGAAAAAGCGTTTGACAGGGTAGACTGGGGATTCATGTTTCATACACTTGAGACAATGGGGATAGGACCCACAATGTTAAATTGGATAAAAATTTTATACAACCAACCTGCAGCTTATGTTAAGGTCAATAAGACTTCCTCAGCACAATTTGTCATGAAAAACGGGACAAGGCAAGGCTGCCCTTTGTCGCCACTTCTATTTGTCCTGGCCTTAGAACCCCTCCTAGCTACAATTAGGAAAAACCCGGATATAAGCGGATGCAGAGTGGGTGGGGAGGAACACAAATTAGCCGCTTTCGCGGACGATGTGCTTCTCTATGTCAGTAACCCTAGAATCACGATCCCTAACCTTCTAACTAGTCTGAGGAATTATAGCGAGCTCTCAAACTTCAAAATAAATCTAGAAAAATCAGAAGCATTAAAAATAAATATTAACAAAACGGAGGCGTCCAGACTGGGGGAAGTGTTCCCATGGAAAAAATTCCTAAAATACTTAGGGGTAAATTTAATAAGTGATAGGGTGAAACTATATAAGCAGAACTTTATTCCCTTGTTAAATGAAATAAAAAGGGTAATAAACAGAATTAAATATTGCCCCGTTACGTGGATAGGACGAATTAATCTCGTAAAAATGGTGCTTGCCCCAAAAGTCCTGTATATGATGCAGATGCTTCCGATACCTCTCCCGGAGAATTTTTTCAGAGTATTATCATCCAGTCTGATATGTAAATATGTCTGGGATGCTAAAAAGCCCAGGATTGCTCTAAAGATACTGAGGAGAGAAAAAGGAAGTGGAGGGCTCGCCCTCCCTGATTTTAGGTTATATCATAAAGCCGCGGGGTACTAGCACGAGCACTTGATTGGACACATAGTAGAGAAACTAAAAGATGGGTGAGTTTAGAAGAAAGGATGAGTAAAACACAATTAAGCCATGTGATGTGGAATCCCCCTCACGTTAGGGGATTGGATAAGGATACACATTATATTACACAATGCACATATAAAATTTGGGATCAGATCCACTTAAAAAATAAATGGGATTATAATTCCCCCTTAATGTATTTAAAAGAGAATTTGCTCTTTCCACCGGGGATGGAGATAGTGGGGGGTAATTGGATATTAGATAGGGAGGCACAGGTAAGGGGTATAATTAAACGGGGTAAAATAATCACTTTTCACGAAATAGCAGCACAAGAGGGGGCATGGATCTTAAATGAGTGGAGATATGCACAGTTAGCTCACTTTATTGCTAGTCTCCCTAGACCTTTAAGGGAGGAAGCAGAGTACAGACCGATAGAAAAACTCTTTAGTAAAGATCTGAAGAAGGGTAAAATAGTGGCAATTTATAGAATTTTGGTAAGAGAGCTGGGGGCAGAGCCTCCCCATTTATTAGGAAATGGGAAGAGGAACTGGGCTCCTCTGTTGACAGTGAAGAAGTAAAGTACATATTGGAGGCAACACATGGAACGGCAGTGGACTCGAAAACCAGAGAGAGCAACTACAAGTGTCTGTCTAGATGGTATATGACCCCGGTCAGAGTTAGTACATTCTCTCCAGATAAGTCTCCGAATTGCTGGAGAGGCTGTGCAATTGCAGGAACTATGTCGCACTTATGGTGGGAATGCCCAAAAATAAAAAATTTCTGGCAGGAAGTGATCAAAATAATTGCGGAAATAACAGGCAAGGAGACTCCCTACGACCCATGGGACTGTTTGTTCCATAGGTCGGAAGGGGGAGCGAGACGATATAAAAACTCAATAACCCCGGTATTATTAAATTTAGCTAAAAATAGTATCCCTAAGAATTGGCAGAAGCAAGAAGCGCCGAGGATAGGAGAGTGGGTCGCTAGCGTTAATGAAACATATGCGCTGGAGCGATACGAAGTAAGAGATATAGGAGGTGACTACAATACACAAGGGGGTAAATGGGATTGCTGGATCAAATTTAGAAAGTCGGAGCGCTATTTGGAAGTAATCACATTGTAGGACGAGACCTGGAGCATTAGCAACCGTCAAAGTCTGAAGAGGCGAGCGGGACAGCTGCAGGGGCCAGGGAGGGAGGGGGAGGAGGGAAGGGGAAAAATTGGGATAAGGGAATGTGGGGAATTGTTGATTTAGCAAATGTATAAAAAATTCAAAGAAAACGCTACTATGATGTGAAGATAATGAGACGGGATGAAAATTAGCTAAATATAGTGATTTAATCCTCGCTGAAGTAGCAAAAAAAAAGGGAATAATAAAATTAAATAAATAAAAATAAATAAAATCGAATAAAATCGAATAAAGCAGTCCCACTAATAAATAAAAAAACTAACAATAGTGGGACTGCTGATGCAGTCCCACTAATAAATAAAAACGAACAATAGTGGGACTGCTGAAGCAGTCCCACTAAAAATATGAGATATGAGGTCTTATTGACCCCTAAAAGGTCCTGTCAGGCTTTTTTCTATTACAAGGGATGTTTACATTCCTTGTAATAGGAATGAAAGTGACCCAATTATTTTTTTTAAAAGGACAGTGTAAAAATAAGAAAAAAAAAAAAAAAAAAAAAAAAGACTGATCGTGTGTTCATACTGATTATTTTTTTAACTCAGAAAAGTGTATTTTATTTTTTTTCCCCCAAAAAATTGCACTTGTAAGACCACTGCGCAAATATGGCGTGACAAAGTATTGCAATGACCACCATTTTATTTTCTAGGGTGTCTAATAATAATAATAAATATATAGAATATGTTTGGGGGTTCAAAGTAATTTTCTAGCAAAAAAAAAAATTCAACTTGTAAACAAGTGTCAAAAAGAGGCTCGGGCCTTAAGCGGTTAAAAAAAAGAAGTGGTGGCCTAGCACTTTCCTGCTTCCAACACCACTACTGGGTAGTGGTGTTGGTTAACCACTTCAGCCCTGGAAGATTTGGCTGCTCAATGACCAGGCCATTTTTTACGATTCAGCACTGCGTCGCTTTAACTGACAATTGCGCGGTCGTGCGACGCTGTACCCAAACACAATATCTTTTACTTTTTGCTATAACAAATATAACAAATATCCCAATTTAAAAAAAAAAAAAAATGTTTTTCCTGTTCAGGCCGATTTTTTTTTTACCAAAAACATAATTGCAATAAACATATATTGATTGGTTTGCGCAAAAGTTATAGCACCTACAAAAATAGGGGATAGATTTATGGCATTTTTATTATAATTTTTTTTTTTTTTTAATTTACTAGTAATGGCGGTGATCAGCGATTTTTAATCGGGACTGCGATATTGCGGCGGACACATTTTTGGGACCAGTGACAATAATACAGCGATCAGTGCTATAAAAATGCACAGATTACTGTATAAATGTCACTGGCAGTGAAGGGGTTAACACTAGGGGGCGATCAAGGGGTTAACTGTGTTCTAACTGTGGGGGGGCGGGTGGGACTGACTAGGAGAGATGACAGATCAGTGTTCATAATCAGTATGAACACACGATCAGTCTTTTCTCCCCCGAGAGAAAACGCACAGATCCCGGTTCTTGCTTTGTCACGCGCAATTGCAGGTATCCGGCAGTCATCGCGCTCCAGTACTGAGATGTCTAAAGTCTGTCTTCTTAGTAAATGGCAACAGGATGATATGACAAGATATCAGCCAGGGATAGGTTTATACAACTTAAACAACTTTTACACCAGGTGTACTACACCCCACAGAAGCTACTATACACCAGAATATAGATGTGAAATGTCACAGATGTATATAGCCACTTATTTTGTGTGGTTTGGACCCCCCCCTCAAACCTTTTGGCAAGAGGCATTGGCTGACATTAATGTAGTGAGGGAGTAGACATTATGAATGTCGGCTGCGATTGCGGCGATCGCTCCGATAGATCACAATTAGCGGGGATCGGCGTATAACACGCACCCACAAATTTCCCCTGATTTTAAGGGGAAAAAAAGTGCGTGTTATACGCCGATAAATACGGTAATTAGTTACAACAATCATGAGTGTCCATATCGGTGACAAATCTTCTAAATAAACATCTATGTTATGAACATATGGTTAACCTTCATGACTGAACAGCCACGTAATGCTCACAGAGCTCTTACCTCCAAAAGGAGAAAAGCCTCAGATCAATATCATGGGGTGGGATCAAATGTATGGCGTCCGTATTCCTGATTGATATCCGTGTAGGCGATTATGGATATGGGTCATGATCTAATGGAAAATCTCTCTGTTGTGAGCTAGGTTAGTCTCCAAGTCCCGTAGTAGACGGTCAGCATTCACTATTATAGGAAAGTAAAAGAAAACAGGCCTCCCATAGTGTGATATGTAAAGATTGTGCAATTTATTAAAGATACCAAATGGCCTCTTACATTAAAATAGTTAACAAGTTTATCTGTGTACAGCCGCGTGCCAAACACGCTCCTTGCGTCACTTCCGGTTTCTCGAACTTCCAGCCACGCCCTATGCGTTATGTCACAACACGTGACTTCATCAGGGAAACTGGATTGGTTGTTAAGCCACTCTGTTTATACAGTGGGGACAGAAAGTATTCAGACCCCCTTACATTTTTAACTCTGTTAAATTGAAGCCATTTGCTAAAATCATTTAAGTTAATTTTTTTCCTCATTAATGTACACACAGCACCCCTTATTGACAGAAAAACACAGAATTGTTGAAATTTTTACAGATTTATTAAAAAAGAAAAACTGAAATATCACATGGTCCTAAGTATTCAGACCCTTTGCTCAGTATTTAGTAGAAGCACCCTTTTGATCTAATACAGCCATGAGTCTTTTTGGGAAAGATGCAAAAAGTTTTTCACACCTGGATTTGGGGATCCTCTGCCATTCCTCCTTGCAGATCCTCTTCAGTTCTGTCAGGTTGGATGGTAAACGTTGGTGGATAGCCATCTTAGGTCTCTCCAGAGATGCTCAATTGGGTTCAAGTCAGGGCTCTGGCTCGGCCATTCAAGAACAGTCACGGAGTTGTTGTGAAGCCACTCCTTTTCGTTATTTTAGCTGTGTGCTTAGGGTCATTGTCTTGTTAGAAGGTAAACCTTCGGCCCAGTCTGAGGTCCTGAGCACTCTGAAGGTGGTTTTCCTCCAGGATATCCCTGTACTTGGCCACATTCATCTTTCCCTCGATTGCAACCAGTCGTCCTGTCCCTGCAGCTGAAAAACACCCCCACAGCATGATGCTGCCACCACCATGCTTCACTGTTGGGACTGTATTGGACAGGTGATGAGCAGTGCCTGGTTTTCTCCACACATACCACTTAGAATTAAGCCCAAAAAGTTCTATTTTGGTCTCATGAGACCAGAGAATCTTATTTCTCACCATCCTGGAGGCCTTCAGGTGTTTTTTTTTAGCAAACTCCATGCGGGCTTTCAATTGTCTTGCACTGAGGAGAGGCTTCCGTCGTGCCACTCTGCCACAAAGCCCCGACTGGAAGAGGGCTGCAGTGATCGTTGACTCTCTACAAGTTTATCCCATCTCTCGACTGCATCTTTGGAGATCAGCCACAGTGATCTTTGGGTTCTTCTTTACCTCTCTCACCAAGGCTCTTCTCCCCCGATAGCTCAGTTTGGCTGGACGGCCAGTTCTAGGAAAGGTTCTGGTCGTCCCAAACGTCTTCCATTTAAGGATTATGGAGGCCACTGTGCTCTTAGGAACCTTAAGTGCAGCAGAAATTTTTTTTTGTAACCTTGGCCAGATCTGTGCCTTGCCACAATTGTCTCTGAGCTCTTCAGGCAGTTCCTTTGACCTCATGATTCTCATTTGCTGACATGCACTGTGAGCTGTAAGGTCTTATATAAGACAGGTGTGTGGCTTTCCTAATCAACTCCAATCAGTATAATCAAACACAGCTGGACTCAAATGAAGGTGTAGAACCATCTCAAGGATGATCAGAAGAAATGGACAGCACCTGAGTTAAATATATGAGTCTCACAGCAAAGGGTCTGAATACTTAGGACCATGTGATATTTCAGTTTTTCTTTTTTAATAAATCTGCAAAAATGTCAACAATTCTGTGTTTTTCTGTCAATATGGGGTGCTGTGTGTACATTAATAAAGAAAAAAAAACAAAACGTAAATGATTTTAGCAAATGGCTGCAATATAACAAAGAGTGAAGAATTTAAGGGGGTCTGAATACTTTCCGTCCCCACTGTATGTGAAAACAGGAAGTGAATTGGCGGCCATTTTGTTGAAGAATATGTCCTCACCATGGCAGCAGCCATTTTTTTGGAAGGTGAAGATAGGCTAAAATCGGAAACTTCTTAAACTAAAGTTGAGTGATTTGTCACCGATATGGACACTTATAGTAGTCACTAATTATTCACCTTGATTTTGACTTTTTCATACATACACAATTCATTTTGGAGTCTATCAATTGTGTTTATTTTATATACACATTTTGGATTATTTCACCATATCATGTGTTAGAAATCTGCGCGGATCATTACCATTATTATATACTCCATTTTGTGTTTAGTGTACACTTCAGATCTTGCAGCAGTTTCATATATTTCACATTATTAGTTTGGATTGTTTTTTCACTCATTTAGTAGCGTGAGGGACCTCACTTTAAATTTGCTTTAAGTCCCTTGCCATGCACATGGTAAATGCTGCCAAACAGTGCATACCAGTCCATTGGGAAACGTCACAAACCCCCTCAAAGAATGGTAATCCAGAATAGCTAAGACAGCGGAAATAGAACGCCTCATCGGCATAGCCAACGACATGCCCACAAAATTCTTTAAAATGGGCCTGCTGGACCCACTTTCAGACGACAGAGTACCATGACCTTATTACCCCTAACATACCACAAGCAAGTACCTCACAAGATATTCCAACTTAAACCACCTGAAGACCAACCTCATATACAGCACCCTTTATAAACACACAACTGAAACCATAATGACCCCTTATTAGCAACCCTCAACTCAAAACCCAACTCACCCACTCCTACGGAGGGAGAGAGAGATGGTACACAACACCCCCCCCCCTCCGTACCCACCCCCTACCTTCACCCACTCTGGCTACCCCTCCCTTTTTATCCACACCCCCTCCCCCCTTGAACGCAACTCGCACCACAGACAAACAAAAGCCTTCTCTCCTATCCAGACACATACCTAATTACGTTTTACTCTCGACATAAGTGTCTAGCAGGAAGAAAAGATTGTCTATACCAGGGATATGCAAATAGCGGACCTCCAGCTGCTGAAAAACTACAAGTCCCATCATGCCTCTGCCTCTGGATGTCATGCTTGTGGCTGTCAGAGTCTTGCTATGCCTCATGGGACTTGTAGTTCTGCAACAGCTGGAGGTCCGCTAATTGCATATCCCTGGTCTATACTATAACCTCCTTACCTCACTCACTGAACACTCACTCTCAATACATACATGTCTACGATACAGTTAATAACCTTCAAATCGTCTGCTAAACACTATGCACTTGCCTGATTAAGAGCAGAAATGGCCCCCAAATCAACCACGTTGGACCCTTTGGTCACCCCTAAACATGCCCCCTTCTGCCAGTCACAGCAATTTGCTAAAATGGTTTTTAAATCAACCAGTTCTTACTAGACGTGATACAAACCTTCTTCCGTTTATAACGCCAAACCTATACTATGCTCAATTCTTCCGTATTGTGATCGGTTTAGGAAATTTGTTACGTTCCACTTGTTTGATGCTACCTGCTTCTGTAACTCAATCCATTATACTGGATTTCCTTACTTTCAATAAATATCTTTATGAAAAAAAAAAAATTAGGCTTGGTTTCTCTTTTACAAACTGTAGTTCTCTTTATAGCAACTAAAGAATAGTCAAAGCTCCCTTGCCCACATCCCCCCCAAAGCCCTACTTGTCCATATCTTTACCTAATCTTCCCCCTTTCCTCTATTCTTTTCTCTACTAACCATGTAGGCATCTCTATCTGGTGATCAATAAATCTCACTTGCGTTCACTCTGGGTAGACCCCCTCTTTGGGAGGAGCGTTTTCTCATGTTGTGGTAGCACAAGGTGGGTATTTCCAAAATGCTTAAACTAGACTAGCCTTATTCTTTATTTTCAATAGGGTAGATCCTCTGATCCGTATTTAAGGGAACTTACATGTAATATATATTTTTTATTTCTAGGCTATATTTTAGCCTCGAGCCAACAGACTTTAGAAAACTCTTACATCTACCTAATTTTTGGGCCTCCCCCATATCTATAAACATCCAGAATTGAAGTTTAATTCACCCGCTTGTAGCATTTTTGGCCCCCTTTGAACCGATACCTATGACTTTGCTCATATAGGCAAGACACTATTGATGCCCTTTCCACCTATCATACTTAATACAAAACCTTTACATTTTTCTTTGTTTTTAGAGTGGCCAGATAATCTTTTCCTGGCTAACTTGAGAAGTGTATCACCGCTGGTTTAGTGTTGGGAGTTGGACATCCTCTTATGTTACCTTGCCTCTTTGTGGAGACCTTTCTGCCCTTTTGACTTGTCCCTGCCAAGCGCCTGTCTTTTCGAGGTCAATCAGGCAAGAATTATATTTAAATATAAAAATTAATCAAATATTATAATTTCACCCCCGATACACAAATGTTTCTCAAAATATAAATATACAGAATTTCAATTGATGATATTTATGCAATTTTCTTTGTTGTTTCTTTATTTTTATTGTTTAGTAGCGCCTACCCAATCTGTCCTGAGGAAGCAAATGTTTTGCGAAACACATTGACAAACACGCATGGAGGATTTATGCACCTAACCCTTTTGATATCTATCCATACAATCTTGTATATTGATGGACTCTCATACGCTTATATGATTAGATCCAAATCTTCATGTCTGTAATTAGGCATCTGTTCAACTACAGTTTAGTAGTCGATGTTGTAGTGATTATATGCGTTTTTGATATACCGTATTTATCGGCGTATAACATGCACCCCAATTTAAGAGGGAAGTTTCCAGAAAAAAACTTTTTTTTAAAAAATAAACCACTTTAAAGCAAAATAACAGCCAGTGAGCATCAATGCAGCCTGATTAGTGCCCATCTGCAGCTTCAGTGCAGCCTTATCTGTGCCCATCTGCAGCTTCAGTGCAGCCATCAATGCAGATCACCATCTCTCATAGGAAATCACTGAGCCGTCAGCTCCTGTTTACTCGGCTCTCAGTCGGCAGTCACATATACAGGCCTGCATCCGCCATTGGCATTGGACCAGCTCCTGTGATAGACAGGACGCTGGTCCAGAGGTGGCAGAGGCGAGACTGTGTGTGACATGAGAGCTGAGTTAGAGCCGAGTGGAGAGGAGATGAGATGAGCAGCACTCGTCCCCCTCCGAGGTACACTGTCGGCGTATAACACGTACCGGTGATTTCCCCCCATTTTCAGGGGAAAAAGGTGCGTGTTATATGCCGATAAATAATTGTAATAAAGATTATTTTGTTTATATACATACTGCCTCATGTTGTGCCAACAAAGTAACAAAGTTTGCTATTTTGTTTTGGAAGTTCTCTCTCAATCCTTTTCTCTATACTTTATATTGTAAAAAAAAAGCAAAAAAAACAAAAAAAAAAAAAAACCCTGGAGAACTTTTGCCCTATTGGGCAGAAATGTCATGTCTGAGGCCTTCTCATTCTGCTGGCCATTATCCAGTGTAAGGATTGATCAGAAATGTTATAAAATATTATAAACCCCATCACCCTTTATCTGAACATAAACATTCACTGACCAACTGGGTGAAGGGTTTGCCAGAGGGTGGTTGTATTGTGTTTTCTCATCTGATGCACGTTAGAAGTCTTGTGCTACCTTTATAGTACCCTAGTGTTTAAAGGAAAGACAGGTGACAGGTCCCAAATGTTGTTCAGGAAGCAGGTGGGTGTCACCTTTTCCAATCTAAATATGTACCTGCTGTATTAATTATTGTGCTGACAGCATTTAAATGCAAAAGTTCACAATATTTCTAAAAACAAAAACTGAAACACCTTCAAACCTACTGAGCCTTTCAGAAATGGAACACAATTAATCATTTAAACTTCTGAAATATAAAACTAGAATATATTATAGTGCGTAAGTACTATGAGTTTCCTATTTTTACATGCTCGTCATTCCATATTATCATTACTGTTTTTTTTTGTATGTCCAGGTTCAAAGTACTGGCATGTATCAAAGCAATACTAGAATCATCCCTGATAAAACAGCTGCTAAGATAAAAGAATGAATCAGATAAAATGTTCAGTTCTAAGTCTACCATGGCAGACTAAAGACTTGCACCAAGGAAGAGAACCAGCAGAGCACAGTTACCATGCAAAACTACCAAATGGGAAGCACAGGCTACATTTGTAATAAGCAAACATGTTTGCCTCTACACGTTTATATAACTGCTTACTATACAGATATAAAGTCTTTAAAATAATTAAAATACTGATTAGTTTTCAGTCACAATTTTAAAGCAAAAAAAAAAAAAAAAAAAAAAAAAAAAAACAAAACACACACACACACACACACACACATATATATAACTAAAGGGACAAAACATGTTTCATTAATATTCTTGCAATGTTGTATTTCTAAAGTTACACCCCCCAAAACAAAAAAAAACACAGAAAACAAATAGCATACTTCTGCCAGTGTGTATGCATGTATATACACACACACTTTTCTTATTTAGACTGCTAATTTAGAGATAATTTGGCATATAAGGATTGACAAGTTTTACGTACTAACAGACTCCAACAGTGTTTATTATTGGAAGATCATGTTTGCTGTACAATGTATTGCTTTATATTACAGTGCTATTCACTCCCAGCTTAGTGGGAATTCCAGTAAAAAAAAAAAAAAAAAAAAAAAACAAAAATCAAAAAAGCCCTGTTTGTTCTTGAGGGTAAAAGCGAATAAGACATCTCTGCAATGGTCTCCATTTGAATACCCACACTTGAATGTCTTCACTTTCACACAGCTGCTGCTGAGCCTTCTTAAAGGGTTTTCAGAAGTGGCACGTTCAGTAGGTGAGGATTATAATTGAAGTCCCTTCTCGCACCATGTGCACTTTTCATCAGGCAACACATTGTGGTGGCATTTTTGTACCTGCAATGAAAACTTCAGATGTCTGGGACTCCTTTCTTGATGATGGGATAAAACAAAAAAAAAAAAAAAAAAAAAAAAAAAACAAAAAAAAAAAAAAACTGTACCAAGACTTACTACCTGCTCAGTACTAGAAAGAGGGCAATCAACACTTTCCCTCAGATTTCAGGGATAAAATCAAGACTTAGATGCTCTTTTCTGTTAGTTGTTCACATATGCAGTCAATTTGAAGAAGGGGGATCCCAGGAAAACAATTGTCCAGATCTTAAATATAAAACTGGTGGAATGCTAACTGGTCCATAAAAGGCTGTACTAAATTGTCTGTGGCAAAGTAAAATACAAGACCAAATGTTATTGAGATGGGCAGGGCAGGTAAAGCCTTCTTGAAAATGGCAAGGAGTAAAAGAGTAAGGCACAGACCCTGTAGAGAAAAATAAAAAAGCAAATGGGCATTACACGAAAACACTTTGAAAAATCATGTTTGGTTTACAAATTATTCACCTTAGAGATATGGACTCAGTGAGGTGAGTAGTTTTATTTCATTGCTTCCAGTAACATTCTAGATTCTGATCACTTATTTCTTACTATACAAAGAAAAAAAAAAAAAACAAAAACAAACCACGGCACTAAAATGCTTAGTACAATTATAAATATAATGACAGCAGCACTCACTATTGTTTGAACACCAACAATGCAAACATATGAATAAAAAAAAAAACGTGTTGCACCATCTCTTTAAACTCTTAAAAGTGGTTCTAAAGTCTCAAAGTTTTTTACCTTTATGCATTCATTCTATGCATAAAGGTAAAAAAATCTTCTCTGTGCTGCAGCTCTGTGTGTAAACGGACGCTCAGAGCCGTGGCTCGAGAACGAGCCTGCTTGGGTGCCCCCATTGCAAGCTGCTCTAGAGGAACTCGGCAGGAGGGGCAAAAAGCACCAGCGAGGGACACGAGAAGGAGAATCGGGGCTTTGTACAAAACCAATGCACACAGCTGCTAAATATGACATTTTTATTAAAAAAAAAAAAAGCCTTTAATATTACTGTTACTCACGCGATTTTTCAAAATAAATAATAATCAGAAATGCCAATAAAAGAAATAAAACACTCCTACAGGGTCATTAAAAAAACAAACAAGCACATATACTCCAAGCGCTCCTCCACCATCACATCAATCTGCTTACCAGGACTAGTGGACTCCACAGATTAAGAGGTCTTACAGCGCTTCAATATGTGATCCAAAGAGTATCCAGGATCCAAACACTCATCACAAAAAAGCAGCTCCGTAATGAACGATCCTTAAGCCCTGGTTCACATTGGAGCGATTTGGCATGTCAAATCGGCAGCAATTGCCGGCATAAAAAAAGAATCTGGAAGACAACTTCTGAGACAAAATGCACATCGGGTGGCATGTAGGAGTGACATAATGCACGCCATGAGAGGTGGAGCGTTTTCATGCAATGCTCATTTGTACATCTTGCTGTAGAGTTTGAGCACTGACCTTTTTTTTTTTTAAAAAATAAATGCTTCAACCTAAATACTGCACTATGGAGCCTCTGTGTTTTTTCCTGCAGCGTGGCTGAGTTAACTGGGGAGCTGTTTTTTTTAAGATGAGTATTTGGATCCTGGCTGCTCTGCATATATATTTATATGCATATTGAAGTGATGTGGGACTCATCTGTGGGGTCCAATAGTCTTGGTAAGCAGGTTTATGTGATGGTGGAGGAGCGCCTGGAGGATTATTTTCTAAACACAAGTCACACGTTTTGAATTTTGGTGTGTTGACACTTTATGTCAGCCCTATATAAAAGTTTGTGTTTTTCTTATGACACTGTAGGTATGATTTCTTATTAGTCACACATGATTTTTCATAATTAAGAGTTTAAAGAGATAGTGCAACACAATTTTTTTGATTTATATATCTTACTAGTCTTTACCACTAAGTGTGTCAAGAAAAAAAAGTCAGTACCAAAATTAGCTGAGCATACTCTGGCAGTCATGTCACTACTGACTTCTTAATACAGGTGCAAATCTCACACCAAAAAAATCTTGGCCTGAATTAATGACATAGCAAAAACACTCTAAGACTTATGTATGTGGATTTCAGTCTCAGAAGGCAAAAGGAAAAATACACTTTAACTTGCTTTTGTCCTGCTTCTGAATGGTTTAAGATTAGCTTATGGATTGTTCTAAGCTGCTTTAGCATTTGTAGTGACTGGATTGAAAAAGAAAAGTTGACAAAAGACCTATGTACACAGGTACATACTACTTTCAGAACTTTTACTGAGAAGCAAAATGTTTCATACTTACAATCAGAATGGCAACAAAGCAAGCCAATGTTGTGTTCCAGTCTCCACTAGCTGTGGCTGAAGCCTTCCCAACAAGGACACTGTAGAATATAAAGTCTCCTAGTCCCAGTTTCACTCCACCTAAAGAGAAGTTTACAGAGTATAGATGAAGATCATCAGATTAATCTATGCTAAAACACAGGTATAAAAATGGCACCTACAGATGTTTGCCATTTGAGTAATGCATGATCCAGCCAAACAATCTTAACCACATACCGACCAGCCGCCGCAGTTGTACTGTGGCAGAATGGCACGGCTGAGCGAAACGACGTTATGTAACGTCGCTTTGCCCTGTGGCTACTAGGGGGCGCGTGTGCGCCGCCGGAGGTGCACGCGACCACCAAGCCGATGCGAGTGCCCGGCGGTCTCAATCACTGCCGGGCTCCCGCGATCGCTTGGGGCACACGGAGAACCAGGATCTGTGTGTGTAAACACACAGTTTCCGGTTCTCTGAGGGGAGAAGTGACAGATCCTCTGTTCATACAGAGTATGAACAGACGATCTACTAGTTTCCCTGCACAGTCCACACCCCCCTTCAGTTAGAACACTTCCTAGGACACACATTAACCCCTTCACTGCCCCCCTAGTGTTAACCCCTTCACTGCCAGTGACATTTTTACAGTAATCAATACATTTTTAATCGCACTGATCGCTGTATTAATGCCAATGTGTGAAAATTGTCCCACGTGTCAGCCATAATGTCGCAGTCATGATTAAAAAAAAAAAAAAAAAAAAATCACTGATCGCCGCCATTACTAGTAAAAAAAAAAAAAAAATAATAATTAATAAAAATGCCTTAGAAACGATCTTCTATTTTGTAGACGCTATAACTTTTGCGCAAACAAATCAATATACGCTGATTGCGATTATTTTTACCAAAAATATGTAGAATACATATCGGCCTAAACTGAGGGGAAAAAAAAAGTTTTTTTTATATATCTTTTGGGAATATTTATTATAGCAAAAAGTATAAATAATGCGTTTTTTTTCAAAATTGTCGCTCTTTTTTTGTTTATAGCGCAAAAAATAAAAACCAGAGAGGTGATCAAATACCACCAAAAGAAAGCTCTGGGGAAAAAAAGGACGTTGATTTTGTTTGGGAGCCACGTCACACGACTGTGCAATTGTCAGTCAAAGCAACGCAGTGCCGAATCGCAAAAAGTACTCTGGTCTTTGGCCAGCCAAATGGTTCGGGGCTGAAGCGGTTAAGAAACAGGTTCAGAAAATACAAACTCAAGAGACCTACAAAGGGAGAGCCTACCAACATACGAACACTGAAGGTTATTCTCCACAGGTCATGATACTAAAGCTGCCCAGGGTAATCAGGCAACACCCACCAGAATCCATTCAGGTGTCAGATGCCCGATGACTCTGGGTAGATTTAGTAGCATCATGACCTGCAGAGAATTTTCTGAAATCATATTTTGACTAGCTAAGGCTTCAGTTCCAGAACACTTTAATTGGCCCAGGTGGTTTCAAACAAAAAAAATAAACTCTGCAGTTCACAAGCCATAAGATCACCAGATATGTTTTTAAGTAAAACATTAGTAATACAATATTTTAATGATTGTATTCAGTGACCAGATAAGCAAGCAAGACTCCAGCAGCCATTGTGCAGGGCTTCTAAACCACTTTACATTATAGGTAATACACATTAGAAAGACCTGTATTTATGGTGTTTATATTTACTGTATATGTTGGGACAGAATGATCCAAATTACAAAAGGATCCATTGATTAAGCCAATAGCATCTTTTTTGCCATTAGGAACCATACCTGAGCTTTTAATGTACAGCTTTGAAAAACAAAAATCACAGAGAAAGGTGTCAGCTGCTCAGCCTTCTAGAATTCCTTATGAGATTTTTTTCTGCCAAGAAGATCTGCAGCTGCGTATTCACAAAGACTCATACTAAGATTTGGGGATGGAGGAGTGGGGGGTTATTCTGAGCAGATGTCATTTTATAGTTAACTAGTAGAAAGTGGTGGAGCGTGTTATAAAGTTTACAGTGTTAAGGTCAAAAGTCCACGTAAAGTGAATAGGATTTCTGAACGGTCCTTTAGCTCTTAAAGCGACACTAAATTCCTATTTGAGTGCATAGTCTTAACTCCAAAAAATAAAAAAAAATTATTGCTCTTTGGATTTTTTTTTGCTGCCGTGTTCCAACTTCTTGTTAGAGGGTGCCTATGTTCATTCTCCCACATCGGTCCCACTGTATGTAGGAATGTTGCCATCCCCCTTGCTTGCTCCCATGATGGACTAGGGATTATGGAATTATTAGTGTGCATAGAAAAGCGCAAATCAATGCAACAAACATGCTCTGTTAGTTTCAAACAAAATGGAAGTGAGGAGGAAATAGAGGTTTGGGAGATCAGAACAAACAAGGCAGAACACCACAGTAAGAAATGATTTAATGAAAAAAAGATTCCAGCGTCTTTAACTCTTAGATGTTTATAGATTTTTTTTTGAGAATAAGGATTTCATTTGTGTCACTTTAAAGCATTTTTAAGGGTTTCTAGAACAGAAATATAGTCTGTATAATACAGGCTAGGTTTTGTCCTGTGAAACAGATACATAAGCACCAGCTCACAAGATTAAACCTGATCTACAAGGAAACCGATACAAAGAACCGAACATAAACTATTATATTTGTTACAGGTAAAATGATGTGTGTATTTATGTATAAGCGCAGATCTTGAATTTTTTTGTAGCATGAAAAAGATACATAACATTCTAGATCAGGTATAGGAAACCTTTGAGAGGTTGAACAACATGAAAGATCACCAGGCCTAACTAATTAGTAAGAAAAACTTAGAAAAATATAACAAAACAAACGTCACTGTAAAAATCTAAACTTGGCCTACCTTAAAAGCAGACTGTGTCAGTCAGTAGATCAGTGTCAGTAGGGCAGTGGATGGTGTGTGGACAGAGGACGATGTCAGAGCAGAGGTTGCTGTCTTATTTTTATGATTAGTATTTTATTTCTCTTTACAATTGTCAAATAATTTATTTGTTTTTCTACAAAATTATTTTTTTTAGCAGCCCTGTTGGGGGCTTTAGCCAGGGGTCAGCTCAGCACAGAGGAGAAAAAGGAAGAGGAACATTGACAAACCTTGCTGCAGATTCTTACCATTTGTTATTCTGAAGAAATCCCTTTGTGTTTGTCTGCGTCCATGTGGGAAAGTGATTCTAATGGGAGTTGTTTCAGAATTGTCAATCAGCTGCTGCACCTGCAGGGCTCCAATGAGGGAAGCTGCAAGGCCCGCATCCCTTTAGGCCCCTTTCACACATTTGAACGACCTGAAAGTCATGTGCCTTGAAGCCATGCCTGTGTAATCGTGAGGTCTATGTACCTCAAATCGCATCAAAGAAGGACCAAAGTAGTGCAGGTGCTACTTTGAAGTCACACAGATATGAATGGTACTCATTGGAAATCATGAGGTATGATTTGTCATGCGACTTTGTAGTCCCAAGTCACAGGACAAGTCACACAAGTGTGAAAGGGGCCTTAGACAGGATTTCCTATTGAGAGCATCTCACCAAAAGAGACATTTTTGCTGCAGAGGATGCCTGAAATCTGACTGGTATTTTAGGGCAGACTGCTGTGAAAATCAGTGAGCCAATCACACAAGCAGGAAATGAGGTTTCTGGGGGGGCATTCTGTGTACAGAACACCTCCAGGTAGCCATATTGCATTGTATTTTCAGAAACCTACAGAGCTGCTGATTGAAAAATGGAAAAATAACATTCAATTACAATATGACTTGTGTTGCAATTGTATACACTATATTATTTCTTTTTTATTTGCCATTTTTTTCCCCCCACGTAAGTGGAGTTACCCTTTAAATGTGTCAGACTAAAAAAGGAAGAAGACACCAGGGCATGTGGAATTACAGTATGTTTTTTATTTTGTTGGTAAAATAAAGTATATTTAAAAGCATATAAAGGCCTCTCCCTCCGAATACAGAGGAAGAAAAAACAAAAACATCATCTACATAAGCAGCAGCCCCTAAGGAGAGCAGACAGTTAAGTGAATATTTTTGGATGATCATTTAAAAATTCCTTAGCAGAGCTTTAGGGCTCATTAAACTGCAGAATATCTGTAGAATAAAATAATATGTATGGGTCTGACTTACTGATAGAAAAGCTGTGCAGTGTTTGTAGACCTCCTGGACTTTCCTGTGAAATGTCTGCGGGCTATGAGGTGGCTCACAAAGCACAAGGAGTCTTGTTACACATTCCCCATAGGGGAGAGAGCACAGATTTGAGGTGGGGAAAAGTGTCCTGTAACAGCACACGCCTGGGAGCACTAATCAGAAGAGACAGCTTTACTTCACAACAGGTGTGGTATAGGAATACTGGACTAAACTCATTATTCTCTTAAAGATTCTTTGCAGTTGGATAGCTTGTTTTCAGCACCAACATGTAGTGTGCGTGGCCAGGTTATTACATAATGGTTTTCAGAGTCAATATTCTGACAAATGTAATTGTTTTCATTTAAACTGGACTTCATTTACATAAGAAAACACATGAACAAGCATTGTGTGGCGTTTTATTCTTATGTTAAGACTTCAGAGTTGAAGCTTGTCCAACAATTCCCTGAAATAGATGATCCCAGCAGAACCAGTAAAGAATAATTTTGCTCCTCAGACAAGGCTTTAAAAAAGGCCATAAGCGATTTAGCTGCAGTGCTCGTATTACAGGTAAACAGTTTAAAATATAGGCTTGTGTCGGGGATACAAGAGCTCTTTAATGTGACAGCTTAGCAAGAGATTGTCATTTAGTTTCCACTGAGGGAACAATTCCTTAAATAGAGGTGTCATCAGTTAAAAAGTTGGTGACTATTGCTATTTTGCTTAATGAGAGTAGCTGTAGCAGTTCAGATTTCCATGAATACATTGAATTTCTCTGTCTTAGAAAGCCAATTTAATAACTCTTTCACTAAAATGGTAACCATTTATTAGACCAATGCCCATCCAGAAGAAAGCAATGGGTTTGCTTTAATGACCCTCACCCTGGGAGTGCATACTTGCATTTCCTTTACTCCCCTGCAGCTCCATACAACAACTGGGAGTAAAGAAATAGAGCATAGTGTTGTCACCCTAGTTGGAGCTTACACCAAGGTGAGGGACTCCTTTCACCCTCATGTGATAGGGCTGGGCCAATCACGAAGCACTGTCATACGTTTCTTCATAACAGATGTACCGATTTTTGATTTTCTTACCTCCCAATGGATGAATGGAATAGCAGGGTAACAAAGAAAAATGTGATTGAATGCTCTATAGGAGAGGGACTTAAAGAGGAAGTAAACTTCCCTGGTTTATTTCTACCTATAGGTAAGCATTACCTATAGGTACTTTAGGAGATATTTACTGTATACACCGCCGCTTGAACTCTGATGGAAGGGCTGCCAGTGCCGTTTCTTCAGAGCCCTGTGCCGTGACCGGCGGCTCCCGCACAAGAGTGACATTATCGCGGCTGCGGCCACTCACAGGGCCAGAGCCCGCAAACCCGGAAGAAAAACACAGTCTCAGCGGTGTGCGTGTGCCGCTAAAGCGCTTCGCTCTAAGGTATGCGATGCATACTAGCTCATTATACCTTAGTCTTACAGGTTTTTGTTTTTATTTCCCCAGCGTTTACCAACCTCTTTAAGCAAACCTTTAACAGGTTAGCGGTCAACAGTTTTCTTTCAAAATTAGATTTATAAATATATTCATATTTGGTAAATTACCATCAAGTACAGAAATCATTTTTAATCTTTGTCATTTTCTTTTTAAAATTTAATCTTATCCTTGGAATTTATTTTCCACTTCAATCATAGTACGGCAATCTACTTACGTTCTTCAGGGTCTTCACTTGGAGGTGCATTACTTGGAAGGGCTTGGACAACTGCTCGGGTTTCTGGGGTGGAATCAATTGGTCCAATTCTTGCATCCATGTGCTCCTCCCATTGAGAATCAAAGCCCCCATTATCATCAGATGTAGCAGCATCACTGCCTTCCTGGACCGCAGGCACTTTGTATGTAAAAATCCAAAAACAAATTTAAAAAAAGCACGAAGATATGAAGAACAAGATATTTATAACTATTGTTCAGAATGCAAGATTAAACTAAATTTAGGACAAGATGATGCGATTCATTTTCAAATCTTGCACTGTATACCATGCAATCTGGCAGTAAAAATGTACACGGTTATAATATAAGCTTTATAAAGGGAAAAAAAAAGGCCACGCTACAAATGGAAAGTCCATACAGTAGTTCTTGGATGGACGATAATAATTCAATCTAGTGCCGATCACCCAGGTGAATCAGAAATTAAATCAACTGTGCCACCACCTGAAGAAAAACCTGCTTATCAGCTGGCAGGTAAGTTGGGCAGTTGGCTTATACCCAGCCAGGGCCTTTCCTCATAGGGGAGATCCACTGACGGATCGGAGGTTGGATATAGGATGAAATGGATTGGATATTCAAACTCCTCCTGGCAGCACGAGACCTTATACAGACCGCGAGACCCAGCCACATATAGAGGAAGAAAGACCATCCATAGCGTAATACTGTCACAATTGCTCATTCACATGATATTTAGAAGATTCTAAATCTTGGGTGATCGGCACTAGATTGAATTATTATCGTCCATCCATCAAGAACTACTGTATGGATTTTCCATTTGCAGTGCGGCCTTTTTTTTCCCTTTATACAGTTTATTTGTGTTATCACATTGTGAGCTGCTGCTTTTTAGACTATTTTTTATTTTTAATTTAGGTTTTTTTGGTTTACAGTAATTTGAACTTCACAATTATTTTTACATATATTTCAATGTATATTATTTTCTGACTTAGCGCGGTTTTTCTCTTACCAATAATATAAGCTTACCTTGCTGTTGAAATATCAATACAACTATGTAATGTGTGGACATACATTCATAGCAATCTAATACATTAAAAGGAATTCTGAAAGATTTCTTTACACGTATATTTCGACTGCAGGCAAATTCCATTTATGGGAGAAAGCCACAAAAAAAAAAAAAAAAAAAGTGATTTCAGATAATTCTTAGAATCTGTATTTATATGAAGTCTGTTTAGATGACAGATACCTGAGACAGGCTGTCACAAGGTACTGCTTGAATGTCAAAGATTTATTTAAATACATTCCAAAATGTTTGAGTCGGTACTAAAGCACAAGAATTGTATAGACTTTTGTATTCAATTGTTTGTGTATCTACAACCTAGAAGTGTCAGTTAATGCAGAGAACACAGCGAGAAAATACACAAGGTATGATATAGGTTTTCTAAAGAGTTCTACTCCTTGACAGATGAAACCCTACCTTGCATGTTGTATGTTGGCTTCCTCGAGCTACTCTGTGTGAATCCAGGATCCCCATCAGCCATCTTCACTAACCAGATCATTGTAGCTGTTGATGACATAAGATTCAAATTACATACTGACCCTACACTGGCTGCAACCATGGTGAAGTGACACTGCTGGGGTAGTTTTCTTCCCGGGAAAATGCAAACTGTATGCTTTAAAGCTCATCTCCGGCCAAAAAAATAGAGTTAAAACCAGTCAGTTTTGCTTTCTATCTTCCACATACTTACTGGGGAGATTTCCACTTATTTCCTGCTGTCATACATCAAGTTAAGAAGTGGACTTTCTCCAGCAAGGTCACAGACCACAATAAAAACATAACTGATGTTTTAACGGTTTCACTGCTGGTCACTTAGCCATTACTTCCACTTTAGTTGTACACTACAGGACTTCTATTCGTAAACCATGGGATGTCCCTAAACAATGAATTGAGAGGTGGAAAACATAGTAAACAGAACTGCCAATGGGCTCACAAAAAACACATGGGTTAAAAGAACCTGAAACTGCTCATAACTCTGACTAAGGTGGGAATAACTGTCCAATACTCATATTCTATAGGGCCAAGTTTCAACAGCCATGCCACTAAAGGCAGCAACTGAGAAGTAGGATGGAACAGGAGTCCATAAGGCCACCTCTGAGTACCTGATTCTTCTGGGCCAAATTTGATGCAATGGTACCCCTGACTGAGTGACCTTGCAGAAGGGAGATCCATTGTTGTAATGACAATCTGATGGCTCTCAGTTATTAAGTTGATGGGGAGTTTCAACCCCTCTGGGGACCATGTCCCCCGGACAGTAGGGGGGGGCTGAAATCTTCCCAGTCCCTAAATCTTCTCCCCATTGTCACCACCCTCCAAGGCATGTGAAGGAGTAACTTTACCAATTCCGGGGTAGGATTGGAGATCCAATATGTTAGGAAGAGTTTTATTTTGCTTGCTTGTCCCATGTCGTGGGTATGTTGGGTTGAAGAGGTCTGGAGCGAGATAGGGCAAATGGAACTGCCTCAAAAGGAAGCTTGCATTATGCTCAGAACCCTTTTGCTGAAACTGAGGGGTGCCAATATGACGATGATCCACATGTGGGCCCTTAGGGAATCAAATTTTCTCCTGAGGAAGTAAGATTCTGACTTGGGCTGCGCCCAAGATTAGACCAAGGTAATTCAAATATGTAAGGGCTATAAAACAGAGTTTGGAAAGTTGATTATTCAGCCAAAAGGTTTGAAGAAACGCAATCATTTGCACCCCTTTGAAGTCAAAGAGAGCACCCAAAAGGTCAAGACATCTCATGCCAGAGTCGTACAAGGAGTTCAGGTGCCCCCTCATTGTGGGGACGACTTCTGGATAGGCATGGGGGACATACGAGTCCAGGATTTGCAATGCAAGGAAGTGTTAGGCCTTGATTTTTAGGTTGTTGCCTGGGATGGACAAAAAAAAAAAAAAAATTCCTTGCACTGTGCAGTAGTAGTAGCCATAGGAGTAGGAGATGCAAGCTTTTTCTGGTAAAGGTTGGAGAACCTTTCCTCCAATGGCCTTGAAAGAAGCATCGGGGAAAAAAATTAAAAGGTTCGTAAAGAACAAATCCATCTACGGACACTAGAAAAAACTGTAGTCTCACGGAGTGAGCAGGGTTATGTGTGTATTCACTGAGGGGAGCCTTAGCAAGTTTTCTGCCAGTGCCAATGCCCTGACTATAGCTTTGCATAGAACCCATGGTCTACGAACACAAGTCCTGTACTATATGAATAAGATAATTAAAAAAAAACATACACCACAATTGTGCCACTCATATTAGGTATTATGTATGCCAGAGCAAGAGCAATAATCCTAGAGCCATCATTCACCGTAAACGCTAAATTGATAAGTTGTAAACTTTTAAAATATCATCTATGGACGACTGAATATCATATTTTTACAGGCATGCACAGTAGTGAGGCTTGACACATTCTGCATTTATGTACTCCATGCTACCTAAGCTTTTATATTTTACTCAAAAATGGGTACAATATTGAGCTTGTGTGCACTTAAATTAAATTAATGCAAAGGGAATTTTTTTTTTAACAAATTGCCATGATTTTATTCTACAGGATTATACTTTCAGAAAAAATACGGTTTTGCGGGTTTTACCTTATTATCGGCGTATAACACGCACCCCAAGTTTAGGAGGGAATTTTGAGGAAAAAAACTTTTTAAGGAAAAGAACATTTAAATGCCCATCAATGTAGCTTTATCAGTGTCCACCTGCAAGCCTTGCAGCCTTGTCCGGTGTCCACCTGCAAGCCTTGCAGCCTTGTCCGGTGTCCACCTGCAAGCCTTGCAGCCTTGTCCGGTGTCCACCTGCAAGCCTTGCAGCCTTGTCCGGTGTCCACCTGCAAGCCTTGCAGCCTTGTCCGGTGTCCACCTGCAAGCCTTGCAGCCTTGTCCGGTGTCCACCTGCAAGCCTTGCAGCCTTGTCCGGTGTCCACCTGCAAGCCTTGCAGCCTTGTCCGGTGTCCACCTGCAAGCCTTGCAGCCTTGTCCGGTGTCCACCTGCAAGCCTTGCAGCCTTGTCCGGTGTCCACCTGCAAGCCTTGCAGCCTTGTCCGGTGTCCACCTGCAAGCCTTGCAGCCTTGTCCGGTGTCCACCTGCAAGCCTTGCAGCCTTGTCCGGTGTCCACCTGCAAGCCTTGCAGCCTTGTCCGGTGTCCACCTGCAAGCCTTGCAGCCTTGTCCGGTGTCCACCTGCAAGCCTTGCAGCCTTGTCGGTGTCCACCTGCAAGCCCTGCCCAGGCTGCAGTTTAACTGCAGTGACTTGTCAGTGTCACTGCAGTTTGAAAATGGTGGCGCCGGCGCCGAGATACGCAGAGCTGGTCCTCGGCTCTTCTCGTAGTCCCGCCCTATGATTGACATAACACAGGTCCAATGGCGGGACTGGGCGTGACTGTGAGCGGAGCTGAGCGCCGCCCATATACATACATAGCCGCGTGTACTCGGCTAGCTCCGCTCACAGTCACACCCAGTCCTTGTGTTATGTCCATCATAGGGCGGGACTGGGCATGACTGTGAGCGGAACTAGCCAAGCCTAGCCGAGTACACTCGGCTATGTATGTATATCGGCGGTCGGCGCTCGCTCCACTCACAATCAGTGGGGGATCGGCGTATAATACGCACCCGCGATTTTCTCCTCATTTTAATTAAAATTTAAAGCGTTTGTTACCAAAAAAAAAAAAAAAGGGATCCTGTTCCCTTAAAGGATGCAGAACAGCACAGTACTTGTGCTGTGTAATTTGGCCTCTTGTATAATCTAAAATACCTGGCTGATCCTGCCTGGTTCTGCCCTCTCCTCTGTAAACAGACCATGGTTTATCATGGCTGCTGAGCCCTGACACCATGGTCAGTTTATGTGCCACCATCAACCGCAGCTTGCCTCTCTCCTGGCTGACATCAGCAGGAGTTCTCGACCCCTCCCACTGTAGCTGTCAGACTGGGAGAGGAGAGCAGTCACGTGAGCGCCAGGAGGTAGAAATAAGGTAGAAATCTGGATTTTTTTTTTTTATAAAACACATACTGTAGGGAACATAACGTTATTAAACAGAGGGAATTGTATGTTCCTGACCAAGTGGCTTTACAACCACTTTAAAGGCTGAGTTCACCTTTGTTCACTTTTGTGTTTCTAAATTCCAGCTCTCCCATCTACCAATATAGTATATGTACTTATTTTGGAAAAATAAAAACAGCTTTTTAATTCTACACAGGCTTACCCGATTCTCTGTATAGCTGTTTAAACACACTGCTTGATTACTTCTGCCTTACTTCCTGGACAGACTTTAGGTCATGACACAGGAAGGAATTGACCAGCTGATCTCATTAGCACACACCCTGCATTATCGACCCTCAACTGGTCAACTCTTTCATGTGTTATGACCTAAAGTCTAACCAGGAAGTAAGGCAGAAGTGTGTTTAACCACTTCACCCCCGGAAGATTTGGTTGCTCAATGACCAGGCCATTTTTTGCGATACGGCACTGCGTCATTTTAACTGACGACAATTGTGTGGTCATGCTACGCTGTACCCAAACAAAATGAACTTCCTTTTTTTGCCACAAATAGAGCTTTCTTTTGGTGGTATTTGATCAACTCTACGGTTTTTATTTTTTGCGCTAAAAGAAGAGCGACAATTTTGAAAAAAAAAAAAAATAAAAAATAAAAAAGATATTTTTTGCTATAATATGCCAATTTTTTTTTTTTAAATAATTTTTTCCTCAGGTTAGGCTAAAATGTATTCTTTTTTTTCAAAAAATAAGTAGAAATCGCAATAAGCGTATATTGATTGGTTTGCGCAAAAGAGTCAACAAAATAGGGGATATATTTATGGCATTTTTATTATTTTTTTTATTTTACTAGTAATGGCGGCGATCTGCGATTTTTAATCAGGACTGCGATATTGCGGCAGAAAAATTGGACACTTTTGACACATTTTTGGGACCATTGACAATTATACAGCGATCAGTGCTATAAAAATGCACCGATTACTGTATAAATGTCACTGTCAGGGAAGGGGTTAACACTAGGGGGTGATCAAGGTGTTAACGGTGTTCCTTAGGTGTGTTCTAACTGTGGGGGGGGGGATGGGACTGACTAGGGGAGGAGAGAGATTGGTGTTCGTATGAACACACAATGTGTCTCCCTCTCCCCTGAGAGAGCCGGGATTTGTGTTTACAGACACACACAGAGATCCCAGTTCTCACTCTGTCACGAGCGATCTCAGGTGCCCGGCGGTTATCGTGCCCGCTGTGCACTCGCATCGGCTCCGGGCACACGTTGTGGGCGTGCGCCTCCTACAGCGCCTTAAAGAGCCAATGTACAGCTACGACAGCTCGCCCAGGGGAGCCATTCTGCCGCAGTATAACTGCAGCGGCCGGTAGGGAACCGGTTAAACCACTATGAAGAGAGTTAGGTAAGCCAGTGTAGAATAGGAAACTGTTTTCAGTTCAGTACATAAATGCTATATTGGTACATAGGGGAGCTGAAATTTAGACGTTTAAAAAAAAAAGGGGAAGGTGGTGAACTTGGCCTTTAGGTCTAAAATTTGCATTTTATCTCTCTCACTAAATTGGTATAGTGAGTGAGGTAAAATTTCCAACAGTGACAAAGATTGCAATGAATCCTTTTGCTGCTACAGCCATTTCTACATCTTATGCTTAAGAAAAATAATTTTATGCATTAGGTTATGTAAAATTTACAAAACATTTTCTGATTGCAGAATGCCTAAAGAATAAAATAACGGTAGCTCAAATTTTTATGTCATACAATATTAGCGCAATGGTTTAGGAAACGCAAATATTCCATAAAAATACACCATTTAATATAGTATACATACAGGAATAGATTAAGGCTGGGAAGAGGGTTTCATTTCTCTCCTGGGCAGTTTCCACCAGCATGCGGAGAGGTCCCTTCGGACACAATACAGCTACAAGATCTAAATAGGAACACTGGATTAGCTAGGTCACAGCATTTATTTTTGACATCTTTTCATTGTATTCAAATTTATCACCCAAAAATAGTAATGTTACACAAAGCCACCACAAGCACTTATTAAAAATGTATGTACACAGTACAAAATGTCTTAACTTGTGACTAATGAACCATTTTTACGACTTTTACGACTGAAGGTTTTAGAAGCTTAGATGCCCAGACCAGGTTTAGCAGTGTTTGTAGGCGTCAGTCAACCTGCAGGTCTGGTAACGAGGAACACACAGTTGCACATTCCTATTATTCTGCTGCAGAATTAAATCAGAGGTCCGCCCACCGCTGCACAAATTAAAAGTCAGCAACTGCACATACTGCAGCTGCTGACTTTTAATAATTGGACACTTACCTGTCCTGGAGTCCAGATATGTTGGCACCGCAGCTGATGTTTCCATCAGCTGTCGGGTGCATGCCGCCTCCACTGCGAGTAAGGGAACCTGGCACTGTAGCCTTTCGGCTTCATGCCGGGAACCCTACTGCGCGTGCGCGAGGCTCCGCTCCTCTCTCCTACGGGCCCGGCATCAGGAGAAGTTGGAGGGAGCCCCAGCCATGACGTCAACACCCGCGGCTGAGACTCCCGGAAGTAGAGAAAACATACCTGTGAAAGACATGTATGCTGTCCCCCCTCCCCCAGAAAGGTGCCAAATGTGGCACCAGAAGGGGGAGGAGAACAATGGGTGGAAGTTCCACTTTTGGGTGGAAATACGCTTTAAAGTGGTTCTAAAGGCAGAAGGTTTTTTTTCCTAAAAAAGAAGTCCACTCTAACACTAAAATCTCTAAATCTACTGGCATCCACGATCTAAGACTAACCTATCTAGAACTGTAAGGCAAAACTCACTATACATACAGGGCAGACTTGGGATAAGGGACAGAGGAGGATCAGGCCGTTCTGTGCAAAACCATTGCACAGGATATGCAATGATAACATGTTTACTATTAGAACAAAAAAATAAAAAACCTTTACAATCAATCACTTTAACTAATGTTTTCACAGCAGTGAGCATTTTACATTTAGGAGTTGAAGCTGAACTCCAGTAAAAGTAAATCTTGCAGTGTGGATGCTTCAGTCTGGGGGGACTTGAAAAATCACTTTTACTTACCTGAGCCCCTCCTTTGGAAGGCTGCTCCAAACTTCTAGGCCAGTCCCCATAGCCTCTTCTCCCCTGAACTCCAGTGGTCTAAGGTCTTCTGACATCAAGACTTATGCAGGGCCCAAAGCATCCTGCATTGAATGTAATTGGATCCCAGGGCCCAAAGTATCCTGCACTGGATATAAGGACGCTAAGAAACAGTCCACTGCCAGAGTAGGAAGCACCCTCTGCCAAGGGAGCAGAGGACTGGGCAAGTAAAACTGGTTTTAAAGTTGGGTTTTAAACAGTCATTGCATTCACAAAGAAAGTTCAAAAGGAACAGCGGCATGTAGGTACTTATTGTGCAGGGGTGGATTTGAAGTCAGTTGTGCATACACAAGCAACCTTTTGCATGGATGCCATGCAACCAAAACTTTCATTTTATTTTACTGAGCATTGAGTCCAAAATATATGTAAAAATCATAAAAATACAATCAACTTTGTAAAAATAAAATCAGCAATGTCAACGACTGTTTTATATCAGATTTACTTTACATCTACAATTCTATTTTGCTAAAATTTAAAATTTGTCAGATGTAAAATAGTAGTCACATTGAGAACCAACTACCAAAAATCTCTTTCAGAACATGTGTTAATAGATATGCATGTATCATCTAAACGTGCCAGTTTGTGCACTGAGCAGACATCCCTAGCAAAAACATGGTAAAAGGGAAATAAAAAAAAAAAAAAAGCTGTGAGAATTCAACACGGTAGATGGTAGAGCTGCACGAGTAATCATTAAGAATCTAAATCGCAATCTTTTTCCCTTCCCGATCTTCAAAACAGCATGTCAGGATTCTTTGCAGAAGTGCAGAGAGTTCTCACAGCTGAAAAAAAAAAATCCAGGCAGCCTGCCAAGTTTCATCACAACATGGGAATAAGTAGAAACAAAGTATCTTTTTGTTTGAGTGTAAATGAGGGAGGTTTAACCATTTAGAGACCAAACCTTTTCTTACATGGTAAAAATCATGAC
The DNA here is from genome assembly GCF_042186555.1 of Aquarana catesbeiana. Lineage (NCBI taxonomy): Eukaryota > Metazoa > Chordata > Amphibia > Anura > Ranidae > Aquarana > Aquarana catesbeiana. The sequence continues at coordinate 80,026,608 of NC_133336.1, forward strand.
TGGCCAAGTAAAAATGATTATTTTCTGCTAAAAAATTACTTGGAACACCCAAACATGATAATATATATATATATATATATATATATATATATATATATATATATATTATTTTTAGCAGAGACCCTAGAGAATAAAATGGTGGTCGTTGCAATATTTTATGTCACACCGTATTTGCGCAGCGGTCTTTCAAACGCAATTTATTTTTTAAAAATACACTTTAAAAAAAAAAACGAAACAGTAAAGTTAGCCCAATTTTGATTGGTATAATGTGAAAGATGATGTTACACCGCGAGAACTTTGATCTTTATTCTAAGCAAAAAAAAAAAAATTGTGATTCTCATTTTAGCCAAAATCGTGCAGCTCTAGTAGATGGACTATGACCCAAAAATAATCAGCTGAGGTGTATGTCATTTAAAAAAAAAGGTACCAAAAAAATTTCAAGACCTTCACCTAAACCTTCAGACTTCATGTCTGTAGATAACATTAGCGGGTCCAGTGTGGCAAGCCCTTGCATAGCTATACAGACCTTGAACTCTACAATAACTTGATATCCCTTATGAAAAGCAAACATACAGATTTTACATACTGACTAAACTAAGGCTGGCTGTTATGAACCCTACCATCCTGTTTTCTTGTCTTCTTATAGGAATGAGACCTTGGAAAAAATGCATAAACTCCTTGAAGTGCAGTGAAGCAAACATATTAATGTACAAACATAGTCAAAACTATTTTTTTGGGATGGGGTTTTAAAAGGTTTAGAAACTTGGGCAAGTTTTTACTGTTGCCTCTATTCCCACTATGGACCTTCAACTTACTTGCTAATCCCTTGGCTCAATGTCACAAGGAATAGAAAGCAAGGGAAAACCTGAAAAATGACAGATGTCACCTGAAAAGAATGTCGGGGAAAAAAAATCCCCATAGACACCTGTTCCAGAGGAACTTTTCAAAGGCAGAAATTCCTCTCACTTCGGGTATATTTGCTCTCTACCTCTAGAGAGTCAAGTGAGGGGAACGTCCAACAGGAATACAAAACAGCAATAAAGACTTTACAGAGGTTCTAACCCTATTGAAAACAAAACATTTTGTTAGGAGCTCAACTTTTTATCATGCAGACTTTGGCAAAAGACTCTCATTTATAAGAAGCACACTCACCATAAACTGATATTACAGCCAGGATGAGCCAAGCTGTCCATTCCGGAAGATATTTAATGAACACTAAAGCCATGAGTGCACTGATCATAATGAGATAGGCCTGCTGTAGAAGGAGGGGTCCTTTCCAGTGAATGCAGATCATGCCAACCACTCCAAAATTCCAGATCATCAAGGCCAGTGTAATGTAATCCATGGCAACGTTGTATGTCTTAAACACTTCACTGGAAAAACAAACAATTTTCACATCCTATTTCTTCTAGACTGCTAAACAGGACAGAAAAAATCTACTACTTATGCTAAACAGTGGAGGATATTTTTGAAGGAATCTCATACAGAGCCAAAACATGGGGATTGCCCTGTTAACCTTTTTCTAAAAATAAACAGCTGTCTTCCCCATCATATCGGTCAAGTACATTCATTACTTTTTTGGTCATTGACCCAGAATACGCAGCCCAGGAGTTCTGACTAAACTGGTTGTGTACTTGTTCTGAGTAAGCAAATTAAAAGGCTAAAGTGATATGGGCAGGTAAACAGCATTTTCAAAAGGAGTTCAGCAGTGGAAGTCTACTTGTATTTCTCAATACAAGTCACATTTAGGAGCACTCCAATTGGAAAATGCTGCAAAGTTTGAGACCAATCTTCTTGAACACTTACCCCAGGTAGATGAAAGAGAAGAAAAACAGTAACAACAGTGAGGAAACGATGAGCCAGCCGTGAATGACCTGGATAAAAAAAAAAAAAAAAAAGTGTGAACATTACTTTGAGAAAAGCATGTGGTACATTTGAAGTATCTTTTTTTTTTTATTTAACAGAAATACTAATTTTAAAGTATCCTTGACACACAAACAGATTAGCCATATGTACTTAATAGTACAAGGAACCTCATAAACCACTTTAGTCAACTACCAAGTAGAAACTATTCCTCGCATCTCTTACCTGAAATCATTTTAGGCAATGCTGTTGGTGTCTCCTGGGAGACTTCCAGAAGAGCCAGCAGACATCACATGTCCCATATCGTGTTGGGCAGAACACTCTATACTGGAAATTAAAAGGGATTCTATTTTTGTTTTTTATATTAAACATATCATACTTATCTGGGGGGCGCTCCTGATTCCTCTTTCCTTCCATGTGCCTCCATAGCAAGCCACAGAGAATGCATTAAGGTAAAAAACCTTCTGCCTTTACAACCACTTTAACAAAGAAAGGCCAAAGAAGCAGATTACCAATAACAAAGTAGCTTTTACTTAATATAATCGTTTGACACTCAAAATAAGGGTTCCTTCTCCTGCAACTAAAAGCAAAACGGAAGGCGTTCAGACAAAAAAATGGGTGTATGTTATGGCAGTTCCAAAATGATCCAATTCTATCCTTAGATCCAAAACCACACAAGATTTCAAGACCACCTAAAATTGTTTCTGTTAAATCTACGTTTCTATTAAATACATGCACAATGAACAAAGGCAAACTAAAATAATTTTTTTTGTAGAGTCCTGCTGTATGTGTCAAAGGACGCAACAGGATCCAGGAGCGCACCCTTGGAAAGCGGCTCTCCGAGGGATCACTCAAGAAGAGGAGTCAGGATCGCTGCGGGGGGACCAGGGCCACTCTGTGCAAAACCCTTCACAGAGGAGGAAAGTAGAACATGTTTGGACTTTTTAATGTAATGTTAATCTGAACCCCAGCACTCGTAGAAAGTATTCATCATGGCAAAATGCATCTCAAAGGTCTGTAAATAGCTTTGGATAGATCTCTATCTCATTCATTGCAGCTTAGACATTTCTAGACCTGAAAGGCATGCAGGACTTGACAAGTCTCAGGAAGTAGGTAGCCGATGTGCCTAAAAACCGCTGTTAGCAAAAACATCAAGCAAAAGGTCTACAAGTTATTTAGACGGGAAACTAGCAGCTGTATTACTGGTTATTTTAAGACACAGCTGTATCACAGACTATATAGCTCAATGAAACAAATTAGTCAATCAATACTGCATGTTCAAGTTACAAGTTGACATACACTGAAAAAGAATGGATTCCCTTCTATATTTTATAATATTAAAAGGCATTTTGGTGGATTCCCTTAAAAACTCTGACATTAGGGATACATTAGTTACAAAAAATTGAGGATAAGGGCACTTTTCCATTATGAAAAATAAATTTGTTCCCCCATCAGACAAAATGCAAATACCCTGCCAAAATTCAGGCAATTTGGAGCCAAACGCACATTTTAGTAGAAGTGCCCTTTAGCTATGAATTATGCATTTTTCTCTCAAAAAGAGAAATAGGAAGTGTTACCTCTATAGAACACAAGTCCCCTTTCAAGTGGCATAGCTTAACTGCTTGCCGACCGCCGGCTGTCAATTGATGGCCAGGCGGCACGGCTCTCGTTGCGGGAGGGCGTTATATATGACGCCCTCGCCTTTCCGGCCAACCAGGGGGCGCGCACGCCCGTGTCACTGGGGATTCGATGCGTGTGCCCGGCGGCCGCAATGTGCGCCGGGCACCCGCGATTGCCCGGTATCGCAGCAGGACCGTGGATCTGTATGTGTAAACACACAGATCCAGGTCCTGTCAGAGGAGAGGAAACCAATTGTGTGTTCTCAGTTTAGAGGAACACAGATTGGTCTCCTCCCCTTGTGAATCCCCTCCCCCTACAGTTAGAATCACTCCCTAGAAACATAATTAACCCCTCAATCACCCCCTAGTGCTAACCCCTTCCCTGCCAGTCACATTTATACAGTAATCAATGCATTTTTATAGCACAGGATCGCTGTATAAATGTGAATGGTCCCAAAAATGTGTCAAAAGTGTCCGATATGTCTGCTGCAATATCACAGTCACGATTAAAAAATAAATAAACGCAGATCGCCACAATTACTAGTAAAAAAAATTAAATAAAAATACTATAAATTTATCCCCTATTTTGTAGACGCTATAACTTTTGCGCAAACAAATCAATATACGCTTAATGCGATTTTTTTTACCAAAAATATGTAGAAGAAAAATTTGTCTTAAAAAAAAAAAAAAAAAATTGGATATTTATAGCAAAAAGTAAAAAACATTGTGTTTTTTTCAAACTTGTCACTCTTCTTTTGTTTATAGCGCAAAAAATAAAAACCGCAGATGTGATCAAATACCACCAAAAGAAAGCTCTATTTGTGGGGAAAAATGATAACAATTTAATCTGGGCAGTGTTGCATGACTAATATATATATATATATATATATATATATATATATATATATATATATACATACACACACACACACTTCTGGTCATCAAGTCCTCTGTGCTCCCTGTTACATGTCCTAAAACTACACAAAGAACCTTGGTGATCTATGACATTGACAGAGCCAGCAAACAAAGGCAATTTTCCGAACTAATTTTGTCTAATCACAAAACAGAGGCTTGTTTCCTCAAAAAAAATGTGCCCAAGGCAATTTGTGCCTTATTATTGAACAATGTTCTTGTTGTCACTTACACTGTCATCTCAGACTAATAGAACTGCATTAGTTCTAAGAAGTAAAATTGCTGCAAGCTACCATTTTACCCACAATTCATATGGTTGCCCAACATTCTGTACATAGTCTATCGTTCAGCTGCATTCTTCCTGTAGGCACATTTCTGGGTGGTTAGGTTATTTTGACTTTGAAAATGCACTTTTACATTTTATTTGTCCTTGACGTGGTCTTGCAAAATTTTTTTGAAATAGCGCAAGTTTGAGAGGTGCAGAGAAGCCCCAAGGGTAAGGTCTGACTACAAATATTTTATGAAAATACCAGAACATTTTCAGATAATTTATATGCAGTTATATCTCCAACTGAATCTACAAGCTAGCTTGAACCTGAATTAACAATATAAAATAGTTACTGCAAACACACCACAGCAACCCTTGAACCCAATTCCTGCCAAAACGTTTTCTTTTTGTTTTGCTTTAGGTATAGAGGGGAAGGTTTCCCCTATCCTCTCAGGTTCTCATTCTAATGTACATCCGGGACTTGCATACACTGAGCCCCTTATCACACTTGCATGCATTTTAGTGCAGGAAATTGGACATCTTACATATGAAAGGGCAATTCAACTAAAAAAATTATCAGAGACATAAAAAGAGAGAGGGGTGCACCGGCCATGTGCATTATCTTTTGTAAAACATTTATTGAATAAAATAATAAAAGAAATTACTCACAAGCAGTAGTACAATCAGGTGCCATAAAACTCGAGCAGCAACAAGCAGCAAGTAGTTATAGTGATGAGCGAAGCTTTCCAAAGGTCTTAGAGGAACATACAGGCATCACTACTAGCCAACGCGTTTCGAAGGACACGTCCCTTCTTATATTTCTATTAACACTATTTATATCCATATTTTATATCATCATTTGTATTATTTTATTATATTATATATTCATCTATATCATTTCATTATATCAATTAATTATCATCTATCCACTTGCACAAGTGAGAAGCCTATGAGGGAGGGATCCACTGAGGGGGAGGGGCCCCATGTGCCCTCCCTACTCCATTGGCTGTGCTTTTTTGGCACATACACTATATATACACAGGGACCACTGAAGGAGGTTCACTGCTGAGCACTGATGAAGAAGGGACGTGCCCTTCGAAACGCGTTAGCTAGTAGTGATGCCTGTATGTTCCTCTAAGACCTTTGGAAAGCTTCGCTCATCACTATAACTACTTGCTGCTTGTTGCTGCTCGAGTTTTATGGCACCTGATTGTACTACTGCTTGTGAGTAATTTCTTTTAATATTTTATTCAATAAATGTTTTACAAAAGATAATGCACATGGCCGGTGCGCCCCTCTCTCTTTTTATGTCTTTGTTTGCTAGGATTCCCCATCCTTGAGGGCAGCAAGGCCTGTGTCATTTTTCCATATATCTGGTTGACCACTTGTGCGCAGGAGTCATTTTCTTTTTTCTAAAAAAATTATCAGCCCTGTGTAGCTGGATTTAAATCTGTTTGCTGCAACTTTTTAAAATAGACATGTTGTACAATCATGTGCTTTTAGGCATGTTAAAGCAAATGTGTGTAAAAATAAAACTGCACACCAGCCAGTTAGAAAGCAAAACCACATGCACAAATTAAAAAAAGGGAAACATGAAAAACTGCTGTGCCATCTAGAACCTTAAACTGCAATGTTAAAAAACAAAATGATGAGTTATGGAAAAATACTGTTATTAAAAAGTGCTGACGCAACTAAACGCGTCTGTATATCAAATAGAGACATCAAAAATATAATAAATATGTATTAAATTATGAAGAGGTCCCAGAAAAGTGAATAATCTTGCAATCATTCCACTTCTCAGTTGTGATCAGAGGTTCTCCATAAAGAACAAAAAACCTCTGACCCCCAAAGGGCAAACAATCACCTCCACTGATTGACCTTTGTAGAGGGGGGGTCAAACACAAATGTTTGTCAGCCACCAGGAACCAAGAACTGTGACCAAAAGCCAGAAGTTGCTGTCTTCACTAGATCAGCCTGTATCTTATATAGCTCAGAGTAATACCTCTGTGGAACCACAAAGCCCAGCTACTTTTCTACCTAGAAAAGCCGCACATCCAGGAGAAGGTTATGCCATTCAAACTCAAACCAGAAAACAGACCATAGTGCTCACTGTAATAAAACCACTTTACTAAACTAAATTGCACCGACACGTAATGCAAAAAAAAAAAAAAAAAAAAAGAGAAGTTCTCCTCTTCAGTTAAAAAGCTCTGTTCACAGAGAATGCTGTCTGGGAGGAGAAATCCAAAGGCTGCAAAAGAAAGCTCAGGTCCCTGTGGCTCACAACCACATGTTCAATCCAGGATTGAGAGACCTAAACCTAAAAAAAAATAAATAAAAAAAAGGAAGGAAGAAGAGGAAGATTTTGCTATATTACAGGGAACATCCATAAATGTTTACTGTGCTCTGAAAAAGTTACAATTCATTTTACACAAAGCAGTTCACTTCCTGTCCTAGGCAACCCCCCCCCCCCCCTCCCGGCTCTACAGGAGTAGAAAGGCCACAAACAGGTACAAAAGACTCGCAGACACCCTATTACTTGTACAATTTTCTGAACCCTATCCTATGATAATTCTGAAAATATGTATTTCTGTACCTAAATTTTAATCTTCAAAATGACTAATGAGCTAGAGCATATAGCCTGTTTTTCAAACACTGCTGAAAACAAGAACATATAAAATTTTACCAAAATTGTAATTCTGAGATCTTCTTTCAGTTGAAACAATTATATTCCATTATTTAACAGATCTGTGAAGTCTACATACATTTTTCTGCATCACATCTGACTTTTTTAAAATGTTCCATATTCCTACTACAAATACTAAATGAAATTGGTTATAAGCCAAATATGTTGGTTCCCATGGCTGAACAAATTCAGGGGTCAACGGCCTGAGGAAACCATGTGGCCAGTGAGGTCAGACCTCCCGACCTACAATTCCGCTTCAGGTCTGTGACACAGCAAGATACAGGTTAGAGAAAGTGACTTTGCTGGAGGAGAAAAAAAGAATCAAAAAAGGTGGCCGAGTTAACACAATTATGCACGAATTATGTCCTCAAATGGACACAAAAAGAATTACATAAAAACTAATACCTTGCATCAAATGGATTATAACAGTATTTTTTAGGACCAAATAACTCTTTGAACATAGGACGATTACATAGGTCTAAAGTTCAATAGTGTATAGGACTCATACAATGACCTGCAAAATCAAGCGATGCCCTGATACTATGGCTAGGGAAACTCCAACATAAGACTTTTACAAACTGCTAGGGGCAAAACAAACATTTGTGAATTTTAAGAATCTATTTAAAAACATGCTATGGCATGTGTTCCCCACTGACAATGATGCTTAGTCTGAGCATTTAAAGGGGCAGTATACTGTGGTACTAGTTTGATTCTGTTACACAGTTTCAAGTTTGACAAATCTGTTTTGTAAAAGACAAGCTGAATATCTCAAGCAAAAAGTTGGACTAAAAATGGAGAGTACAATAAACATAACACCTTATTTCGAACAGTCCTCTTTTTAGATGCATATTAGAATATAAGAAGAGGGTAGACATTACCTTATAACACCTATACTTGTAGAGTACCACTAGGAGAATGGTCATGACAATGATTACACTGATCATGATTGCAGCGTTAAGAATGGAGTTCAGAGCCCTCTGTCCCACGGTTTCTGTAACTTCTGTGAATGGAGTGTAAATACTAGGAGGAAAAAAAAAAACCATTATGAGAATGCCACAGGAATTTACCTGTTTGAATCCTATAGTCAGATATTTCCAGGTTTCAAATCAGCTTTTGATATTTGCAATCACAGCAAATATAGTTGCAAGAATGGTGATCCCTTTGGAATTACTGTTTCTGCACAAACTGCTCCTACAATGTGGCCTGATCTTCTCAATTGTAAAGGCAGTTTTAGTTTGCATTATATATATATATATATATATATATATCTATATACAGGGGGTCCCCTACTTACAAACATCCAACTTACAAACGACTCCTACTTACAAACGGAGGGAGACAACAGGAAGTGAGAGGAAATCTACCACTAGGAAGGGAAATTCACTCCTGTAAGAGTTAATATGGGTAAAAGGTGTCTCCACTGATGCTTTATCACCTATCCTTATTTCCCTATTAACCCCAAATTTTCAAAATCCAATTGTCATTGGGACAGAAAGTGAGGTGAAATCTTCTGAACAGGGGCACAGACAGCAAAACAAATGTTACAGGGGTGATAACCCTTCCCTATGCTATCTACAAAACTTAAAAATAGATTTTTTGGCTGGAGCTACACTTAAAAAATGTACCTGTTCCGACTCACAAACAGATTCAACTTAAGAACAAACCTACAGTCCCTATCTTGTTTGTAACCCGGGGACCCCCTGTATATATATATAATCTATAGCTATATCTATATCTATCTATATATATAGATATATAGAGCATAAGGTAACCAAAATAGTTGCGAGAGAAAGCGTTATGATTTACGCCGCTTTGCTTCTCAAGTCTGTGGCAGCCTGAATGTTGCTCATTAAAAACACAATCAAGTACAACTGTGTGTAATCTTAATGCTGTTCCTCTCCACCGCTCATCAGATAGATGGTAGATTCGGAAATGTGTTCGGAAATGTAAACAGATTGGATTAAAACCCTGAAGCCAAACCATTCTATCACAGGACCTGGGATGACTACATCTTGGTCTACAAGATCCAAGAGGCTTGATGGGCATCTTTTCATCCTGTGAGGTGACACAGGAAGGTTGGAGGTGAGAAACCGAGCAGAGGGAGGGAGCAAAACTCCAGCTTATAAACCCTTGGAAACCAACTCCTGCACCCAGGTACCTGAGATGCAATTATCCAAGTGTCAGGAAAAAGGTTAAACAGATGTCCTCCCCCACTCTGGAAAGTGGAGACACACCTTCATGCAGATGAAGGTTTGTATAGGGTTTGGCAGAATGAATCTCAGACCTTGCGTGTTGACTGGGAACCCAGCTTGGAGGGTTGCATGAGGATGTTTCAGGACTGGTGAAATGAAAAAAGACCTTCAACCATCAGCTAGGGAAGAGCCTTCTCGGTCTGTGCCTTAGACTTCTTCCACAAAGGAAGATGGGTGATCTTGCCAGCCATAGCATCCCTGATAATGGTATCCAGAGTAAATCTGTAGAGATTTGGCATTTTAGAGGCCACACAGATTAGATGTGGGTTCCTCAGCTCAAGACTAACCAATGTATCCTCTGCATGTGTACATAAAGGAGAAAGGAGGAAAGAGAAGATGGAAATCCTCCAGCAGTCATCCCAATTGTAGTGTTAAGTAACAACCATTTGCGCCAAACATTCTAGGAACAAGGGATCAACTGCAGCAGTGGCAAGATACATTTTAAATGGGATTTGATCAGTCAGCAAGGGTATGGCTAAGGATAGATGCAGAGAAGGACCAGTAGAGGGTTTCCAATGTTTATTGGTTGGATCCTAAACCACTTGTTGACCACCGCACATATAAAAACATCCTGTCAGCAAGTGGTTATAGCTATATGGTCACCAGGGCATCAACTGCTATGGCAAGAGGATCCCTGGATTCAGCTCCATTTGCAAGGAGTCTGAGGCTTGCATAGGAGGGGATGCAGGCTTCAGATAGCTAGCAGGAAGACTGTAAAAGTGCACATAACATAGGAGGAGGCATGGCACAGGTGCAGTAAAAGCAGCTGAATGAGGGAACCACGCAGGCTCACTATGGCAGAGGCAAAACTGCAATTCATAAGTGAAATAACATCAGCCAAGATTCCAGGCACTGCACAGTGTTGTGGATGGAGCTTCAGCATTAACCCTTGTTGAGGTGCAGTCAGAAAAAGGAGCACAAAAAGCCCACACCAGGGGCAAGGCACTGTGACTTACTGTAGTGGAGGCAACCTGCAGGTAATGGTACACAATGAAAATCCGTGGCTTTGTGTAACTAAAAGGCAGGCTTGATCCAACTGCTGGCATATATATAATTTTTGGGCAATTTTTAGGCATTTTGCCAAAGCATCCCTGAAGAAACCTGAAGGCACCCTGGTTGAAAAAGGCTTACCTAAGGCACTAGCATACAACTAGAGCTTGATAGGAGTGGGAGGGGTTGTCCTTCCAGCTTTGTTTATTAGGGTCCAATCTCCTGCAGGCAGTAGTAGAACCCATATCCCTGTGTCCTCTAATGAATAATAAGGTAATACATTTTAGCTGGAGTTGGGCTTTAACGCCTTGTTTACTAAGGTACATTTATAAATATCCTGGAATAAAATAGGTATTAATAGTAGCTAGTACAGCGATCTTACCAGCTGAGCCATTTTGCTTTGATAGTGGGACAGCCCCCCGCCAGAACACACTGGTCAGCGCTGATCAGATGCCTCGGCAGACCTTTTTTGGCCAGCTTCTGTCAGACCGCCTGCTGTACACACACTGGCTGATACCGCATGATATATGGCCCGTGTGTTTCACCCTTAAAGAGGGAGTCCCGCGTAAAAATATTTTTTAAAAGTCAGCAGCTACAAATACTGCAGCTGACTTTTAAAATATGGACACTTACCTGTGACAGGGTCCAGCGATGTCAGCACCCAAGGCAGAACCGTCCCTTGGTCCTCGGATGCTGCTGCCGCCGCCATCTTCTGTAAGGGAATCAGGAAATGAAGCCTTGCAGCTTCACTTCCCGGTTCCCTATTGCGTATGTGTGAGTCGCGCAGCGCAATCTGAATGGTCCGTGCGGTCTCTGGGACCCGAGTGTGTCCCAGCAGACAGCGCGACGGGACAGGAAGAGGCATAGACTCCCGTGGGAGTCTATGCCCGGAAGTGGGTGCAAATACTTGTCTTAGACAGGTATCTGCACCCCCCTCCCCCCTGAAAGGTGCAAAATGTGACACCAAAGGGGGGGAGGGTTAGGAAAAGCGGAGGTTCAATTTTTGTGTGAACCTCCGCTTTAAGTGTTTCATTACTTCTGAGTGGAGAAAAGGACCAGAAAATCACTAGTTTTGCCTGTGAGAATGAACAGCTAAAGATAATCAGACTTGTTTAAGATAAAGTTCTGTTATCTCAACAGACTGCCTCTGAAGCGAACCTTAAAAAGGTGTGACCGTAAAGGTGGCATTTTGCAACAGGGTTGCTGGGGACTACTCTGTGTTCCTAAACAAAGAGCCCCAGATTTACGCCTAGCAGACACCGGCCAAATGTCGGGCGAAATCGTCCGGTTCAATAAAAACAGACAGATATTCGGCCCGTGTGTAAGGTAGCCAGCAGCCAACCAGTGCTCTCAGCCAATGGCTGAGAATGCTGACCGGAGTGTTCTGGCAGGGGGAGGGGGTCCCCCTGTCAGAACACAAAAGAACAGTGGGGAAAATCACTTTACCAATGTCCGATCAGTCTCCTCCCCTACCTGACATGCTTGCATTTGTTCTGACAAGCTATCGGACCAGTAGGATGGAGGACTTCCCAATTCTATGGTTGAGTTTATGACCCACCAGGCTAGGTCCCGTCTGGTCTTGTAGGTCAGGCATGAGCTATGGTCCAGAGACTGAACCTTTTGTCTCACACAGCCAGAAGGTTAAAAGGGCAATTTTACCTTTTCATGAAAATTGCAAAGGTGAACTAACTCCAAATATCCTGGCCATCCCCTTGGGCTCTGCTGCACATAGCTGTGGTGGCCGTTCTGTCGGTGTAGAGATCCACACATCACAATACTGCATTAAGTATCCATCATAATCATCACAATGGCAAGTGCTCATTGGTCATTTGGCCACTGAGAAGTGCATCTGAGGGTTATTCTAGTAAGATGTTCCAAAAGCAAGAAGCACTTCTCACTGGTCAACATGATCTGACTGACTTATGAGCGCTCACGTGACATGATAGAGGAAGAAGACACGTTGGAGCTACGGGGGGGGGGGGGGGGCATTATTCGTTTTTAATAAAGGACTTGTCAAAAACCAACTCTTGTTTGTATTTACACTACACTTCTTTTTTTTTTTTTTTTGGGTGAATGGGTAGGGGTTCGATGTACTCACATTGGGGGGGGGGGGGGTGATCTGGGGCCCCCCCCCTTGTTAAAGGGGGCTTCCAGATTCCGATAAGCCCCCCGCCCGCAGACCCCCACAACCACCGCCCACAGTTGTAGAGAAGGAAGATGCCCTTGTCCCCATCAACAAGGTGCTTTTAACATTGTGAACATTTATAGTATGCTTTATAGTAGGTGCAAGCTCCTGGGCTGTCAATTCAATTCTGGCTGAATGCGAGTTCAGGTTTCCCTGACCCAATATTAACAATGAACTATAGGATTAATTTATGCTATCAAAGCACTATAAAAATGTATTTCTTATGTTAAATAGGTCACAAAAATGCATGGACTTTTCAATTATTGATGTTTTAATGTTCCAAATCATCGGCACAGAAAAACCTGCAGTAAAATATCTCCAACATGTACGGTATAAAAAAGCGTTCTGGTCATCAACAAAACAGATTTGTTATAGGAACCAACTTGATACTTACAAATTTTACCTGTCTTTAAATAAATTCTGCAAACACAGGCAATAAACTATGTGTTGTTTTAAAACACTGACATACAGCACTTGTAATACATCTGCATGTAATGTAAAGATAAATGAATTCATAACAGCCCATAAACATCTGTTACAATTCTGTTAAGTAACCTTTGGCAAAGAGAATGTAATATGCATTAGACAACTGGGAGAGGGGTTTAGATACTTGAAAAATTGGAGACTGATGCATGCACAACCAGAACACCAGAAATAAAACACATGCAAAAGTGAATTTGGAAAAAAAAAAAAAAAAAAATGTAATTAATGTATTAAAAAAACATTGAACTAAAAAAAAAAGGAGGGAAAACCTACTAAGTCGGACTTTGAAGGCGGATTGGACCAACACAGTTTTATAACAAGAAAAATTACATATTTTATTGTACATAGAACAAGAAAGATACATGGACATACAAAACCTATTTAGGACATATATATGCAATCAACCACACAAAGGGCCAAGAAATGCCCAAATTGTGCTTTATGTTGCATCATCATAAATGTGTGAGCCCCTGTGCAACAATAAGCACAATTTGGGTATTTCTTGGCTCTTTTTGTGGTTGATTGTATATATGTCTTTTAAGTAGTTTTTGTATGTCCGTGTATCTTTCTTGTTCTATGTACAATAAAATGTGATTTTTCAAATTTTATAAAATTGTGTTGGTCCAATCTGCCTTCAAAGTCTGACTTAGTGGGTTTTCCCTCTTTTTTAGTTAAAAAAAAACAAAAAAAGGTGATTTCTCAACAATATGCTGACCAAATTCATACAACTGACGTGCAAAGTATGTGGATTCTACATGGTTATCCAACTTTTAGTGTCAATTAGGTTCACATGTAAACTGCAACATATATGCCACCTACTGACAAATGTTGGTGTTGCAAGTAAGATAGAAAACAAATACAGGCTTGGCAAGTTGTCGCTGTATAGCATTAGGCTTCATTCGCACAGGCATTTGCATATTTTCTGCATGGAATGCAGGTTCTTGCTGCAGAGAGAGCAGAAGATCCAGCATAAAATAAGCATCTAAAGTACTCACATTTAGATGTGCACAATTCTTCTAATGGCTTATGCACATACATACTATTTTTGTGTGAGGCCAAACATGGTGCACACTTTAGCATGAAGACAGGGCTGGGTGTATGGGCTCATTGATTACTGTAGTGATGCATTTAGATACAAACAAAACCATAGGCTGAATGCATCCACATGCAGCATTTTCTGCCTATGTGAATATGCCTTTAAAAGATGCAGCAGCAGCAGAAAGCATACTCACCTGTAAAGACGCTTTGAAAAGCATGCAAACCCCAACAATAAAGTTCTCGTTTGCTCCCTTTTGTTCCAGTAAATATACTACTGATAAGGGATTTGTTGTGTTTGAGAAGTGCAAAGAATACTTAAATTGTTAATTCTGCCATAAATCTTGTGAGCTGAAAACTTCCTGTGATCTATGTTGAGAAAAAAGGAAGGGTGAAGGATACGGTTGTACTGTCCAAGAGAGTTACATTGCTGTTCCTCCATTGATACAGTACAAAGGGTAAGCTTGTTCGCACTAGGTCAGAAGAGCGTTACTGGCAGAATCAAGAAAAGATAAAAAGGAAAAAAGTGTGGGGAAAAAAAAAAAATAATGCAGTCACCACACCTAAGGACTGGTAATCACTTTAAAAAGAAAAATGTGTATCATTCAAATAGAAAAGTCACAATATCTGTGCACTAAAGCTGGCCATACGTGAATCTTATTTTTTGTTCAACCAGTGGGTTGAACTGAAAAAACAAATCCACACATTCGATGTGGATGGGGGCATCCTCCTGCGGCAGAATACAACGCTCAGTGTTGCCAGCTATAGATCGACTTGTGTACAACCAGCTAGCCCATACATGGATTGAAATGTGGCCGATCCCTGCTTAACTTCAAGCCATGCATGAATGGCTTTAACCGGTCAAAAACACCAATTGCACAAAGATCAAACATTATTTAACAATGCAGTCTGAGGGGAAAGTGCATCTAGTAACCAAACATTTGCTTTTGTTCTGATGACAAGATACTGCAAGGTAGTTTAAACAAACTATACATAAAACTGTACTCACAGCTGTCCATCATTCCGTGTGTAAAAGCTGACAGACTTAATTGTTGCCACAACCACAACCATGCAGAGGGTAACTGGTACAAACAGCATGATGACATGCTTGGCACCATATTTTAATGTAAGCTCCTCATCTTCTTCCTCATCCTGTTCCAGCACTTGCTGGGAGCTGCTTTGGGTCTGTCCATTGCTTTGAGATTCGCTGCCTTCATTATTTCGCCTTTCATGGCTATCATTCTAAAATAGAGTAAAGCAAAACCATTTTTGAAATGGAAAAATTATATTTAAAAAAAAAGGGGGGGGGGCACAAATATTTTGTAATATTATAAGCACTGTTTCATTCTGATAAATCAATACCAATAGTCATTAGTATTAAACTAATAGTCATATTAGCATGTATATCACAATATTTGCAAAGCATCTACCATTTAGCTATCCCAGTCAAAAACAATACGAAAAAAAAGGAGGGTGGAGGAAGAGAGATGGAAAGATTCAGTCTATAGACATTCTGTAACCCTTCAGATCAACCTGCCATGCCACTACGCATAATACAGAATTCAAAATTAAACTTTAGCCTCTTCAGTTTTGCACAGATGTACGGGCTCTTCTGTACTGGAATTGTTTACTCTGGATTTCACTACAACACTGAGCTTCTCACGGTGTACATTAGAAGCTGCAACAAGTCAGATAATGCCCATTTGTTCTGGCTGGAGGAGGCGCAGCATGATCTAGTCCTTTCCTCCCCAGTCTTAGGGCTTGTTTACACCCTAGTCCTCACATTTGTGCAGTTTTGCATGCATGTTTACATGCATTTTTTGGCCTTTTATTTTAATAGCTTGCATTCATGTGTGTTTACGTGCATTCCAGCATGAATAAAAATGCAACACACTGTACTTGTAAATAAAATGCTTATGAAAGTACTGCAATGGTGTAAACTAGGCTCACTGAAATGCATTCATTTTTCTTCACTCATGGAGGCTTCCTGCACGCAACAGGGCTGAGGGCTCCAACTAATGTAAATATGTATTACAGATCATACCTGGAGTTCAGCGTTTTTTCATTAGCATATTGATGGGGGGGCTGCAATCGGGAAAGACAAAATGTAAGCAGATTGAACTTTAGCATCAATCTAAGAAATCAGTTGCTTACTACAAAGTTAGGCTTCAGCTGCTGTGCATCAGCTGCTAGGGTATGATGGGCTTTACAGTGTCTGAAATGCTGGCCCACAGAGACCAGGCTTGACAAGTTAGAAAATAAATCTGAAAATGTCTGCAACCACTTTACTGTTATTTATTAAAGTGACTCAGGGAAGTATTATCTGAGCCAGTCTGAGCTGCCCCTCAGCAACCAGACATCCCCTACTATTGTACCACACCACAAAAGAAAGTAAATGATTTCTATGTTAGGCAGCACAGTTTGCGGCAATTCCTTCCCCAACCACTTTCATGAATTACTACACTAATTGTAAACATGGAATTTCTCAAACTGTTTGTCAGCACAGAATCCAATTTTGCAAACTGCAATGCTTCAGTTCTGAGTGAATTCAAGTTCAGGAAGCAATTTATCTACAATATTCCAGTACGAGCAATAGGCAGGAAGCTGGCTATATATAACATTGCTTCTACTTTCCTGTTGCATACAAAGCACATTTCTTGTCAGCCTTAAAGGGGGGGGGGGTATATTAGGCCTTGTTCACTTAAACGCTCTTATAGCATTAATGCCAGTTGTTTGTAGAGTTGTCGTGCATTAAAAAAAACAAACCCCAAACGCCCTTTTTTTTTTTTTTTTTTGGCTTTTGTGAACAAGGCTTAACTTGCTGCTGGCATGTTTATGGTGCATTACCATAGAATCGAATGGAAGGAATTGAGATGCTTCAGCTTCTTCTAAACTCCACATGAAACTTCATTAAAGAAGCACAGCATTGCGACCCAAGCGCTTCATGCTTTGATCATGTAAACAGCACTGTGTGCTGTCCAGATTATTAACTGCAGACTACTTTACTAGAAGTTTGAGGAGCATTAAAAACCATGCCTCAAACTCCTGCTTTTAATGCCAGTGTGAACAGTGCAGGTTGTGAATGAGTTATAAATGCTGGAATGCAGAAATTTCATCAAAAATAATGTCAGACAGGAGAAAACTGTATAGGTGTTTTAAGGGGGGAAAAAAAAAAAAAAAAGCTTTTTTTGTTGCCTCCAACAACCATTCATGTTCTTCCCATTTGCTCATGCTGTACCCAAAATATTAAAGATGTATCAAATGACATACGGTCAACAATATCCATCCCTTGGACATTTTGAGACCTCTAGTAACAGGGTTAACAAAACATAAAAAAAACAAAAACAAAAAGGACGCAGGACAGACAGGTAATCAAGGTCTCAATATGGACAGAGATAATTAAAGAAACTTGAAAATTGGGTAAATCCCACACTTTTTGCCAAAAGCCGATTTTGATATGGAGGGTGAATAACAATTTTTTTTACCAAATACACAATATTCCCTACAAATGATCTACAATACATGTCCTCTGCTCACTCAAGCACGTATTGCTTCAGTTAAAAGGCCAATGTGTTGCTGGTCACTGATGAACAGCAAACTATCAAGCCTCAGCGCTCACTCTGTCTCACATCCAATGGTACATAAGTAATGTTTAAAGCGATGCTGCTCTCCTTGAGCGGGGAAACTCCAAGGCACAAACATAGATAATTGCAAAAGCTTAGCGTAGTACCTCTTATTTGATAAAAAGCCAAAAATATACTCAAACATGAGAAGATTAAAGCATATCTAGTCAAATCTCCATCATAGTTAATATCCAGATCGCTGTAGTTGGAAGCCTTGGTATTTCGGGAGAAACGCTCACTTCCTCAGAGCCAATCGGATTTGTGAGATTTGGCTCTGAGAAAGGGAGCTCGTCTGGTTGGAGGTACTACACTGGGTGTTTGCACCCTCCGGTGTTTCTTCACACTGACAAACAGCAGCTTTACAGAGAAACATTCCCCTGATAATGATAATCTTCAATGTTTTTGTGCAACAACTGTATAATGTATACCTTGAACACAATTACAACAAAATCTCATTAACGTCTGCTCTCAAGCCCAAATTATTATTTTACTTTGTTTAGAATAGAGAAGCACTTTAAGCTTCTGGCAGAATTTATTTACGTTTCTGACTCCATTGAGGTTTCCCCTCACTTTTTATCACTGTGATGCCTGGACAAGAAATGGCAGGAAGGAACAGGGGTGGACGGGATGGCGATTTTAATCTTTAACTATTTGCTGGTAGTCTCCTGAAGTAGCTAAACCATGTAACTAAATTTTATAGTGAACTGCTAGGTAAGCAAAGGACCACTAAACAAATGGAACACATGGCTCCCTACTGTGCAGGCTACACAAGAAGCCTTCAGTAGCATTTTGTAGCAACCAATCACACATTGTGTCCCATGCTCCAAAGTGAGCCATTGGTTTACTAGTCATTTGCTATACACCTAGCAATTAACCATTTTGGAAATTTAGTAGCAGGATTGAGCTACTAAATCTCTTGAGTAGCTTTAGCCTGTTCTGTGACTATCAGCAAATAATGAAATGTTTTAGTAGCAAGATATAAAAAAAAAAAAAAATATCGCCAATGTAGCCTAAGACAACAGTAGAAAACCTTATTGACGTTTTAAAACTTTCCCAACAGAAAAATGTGTTTTGGCCAACAGTCACCACTGGAGACATTCCCCATCACTTCCTGTCTCTATGACATGCTTTCCACAGGGCAGAAAGTGAGGGGAGCAAAAATATGTCTGGTATCAGCATAAATAAAGCACTTGCATAACACAATAAACTGCAGATAAAATAAAAAAAGTTTCCAGTGGTCAAACAGTCAAGAAATTATGAATTATCCACGTGACTGGCTAACAGATCGCAGAGTGCTTTACTTTTTTATGGCTGTTTAAGCCTTTAAAATGACAAACTATTTTTTATTTACCCACTACAAACACTCTACACCTGTACCACTTGCACTGACAAAAACAGGTTACAGGATGGTCATAAAAAGGCCACTGAAAGTGCTTACACTCTTTAAAATGACCTGCCTGACTTCACTTCCTCTTCTCTAGATTCAGAGTCCTAATAAGAGAATGAAGAATCCGCCCTTACAGGATGAAACCAGAAGAAGTTCAAAAGATCAATTGGGCCTTTCTCCCAGAATACTCACAGACTGCAGTACAAGCAGTGGAATGGATTCCTCGTCTTCCGACATATCTTCACATGTGGCCTATGAGTAAGCAGTAACTTGGCTCTAATGAAAAACGCCCAGTAAGATAACAGACAACAGCGAGAAATTACTCTGGTTAAGTATTAACCCTAAACACATTTCTCTGAAAAGAGAAGTTCACTCAGACAAGATCTGCATATACAGTATATACATTTGAAAATTTAAAGTTGACCATGTGACTATATAAATCTTGCAAAATAATATATAGGACTAGACCTGTATAAAACAGAAGCACAAAAACACACAAGTCAGTCGTTGTACACAAGAGACCTTTTTAATGGAAACTCATTGGGAGAGAAATGCAGCAAGGTTGTCACTGCTGACTTTGCTCCGAAAATGTTTGACGCCTGACTGTCTCTGGCCTAAAACAAGCATTCAGACAAGGTAAAGTCTAAGGAGTCACAACTCCTAACTGGCATACTTCATACTAAACAGGTATAACTTAACCTGGGTAAGACTAGGAAACCTCGAATCGTTAAAGGAAGGGGGACATGCTTTATAAGTATTCAATTGTTTTCTGTTCACTAGTACAATGTAGTATTAGCCACAATCTTGAGTAAACAAAAAGCATAATTTGTTTAAAAAACAAAAAAACTGGAACTTCCAGCAACTGGAGAAATCTATATTGGGGTTGGTTTACACATACAGCGCCTACTTATTACAACCTGGCTGTCAGAATTCCTGTTTTTAATTTTATTTTTTCCAACTCAACTGTTCTTGCTAGGACTTAAAAACACATTTTGTTCCCTCATTATCAAACTATCCTTTTCATATTTTCTTTGAGCAATCTTTTGGTACTTATTAGTAGGGAGGAGCCCAATGTTCGAGTCGAACATCGGGTGTTCGCCTATTCGCCGAATAGCAAACAATTTGGGGTGTTTGCGGCAAATTCAAAAGCAGCGGAACACCCTTTAAAAGTCTATGGGAGAAATCAAGTGTGCCAATTTTAAAGGCTTATATGCATGGTATTGTCATAAAATGTGTTTGGGGACCTGGGTCCTGCCCCAGGGGACATGTATCAATGCAAAAAAAAAGTTTTAAAAACAGCTGTTTTTCGGGAGCAGTGATTTTAATAATGCTTAAAGTGAAACAATAAAGGTGAAATATTACTTTAAATTTCGTACCTGGGGGGTGTTTATAGTATGCCTGTAAAAGTCATTGAAAAAAACGGCATGGGATCCCCCCCAGTCCATTACCAGGCCCTTTGGGTCTGGTATGAATATTATGGGGAACCCCGAACCAAAATTAAAAAAAAACAAAAAAACAAAACACAACCCTTGCCGGGGGGTTGTGGGGGTCTGCGGGCGGAAGCTTATCGGAATCTGGAAGCCCCCTTTAAACAAGGGGACCCCCAGATCCCGCCCCCCCATTTGAAATGGTAACAGGTACTTTGTAAGGCTGAAACTAATAGATTAATCGACAACTAATTGATTACCATTTTCATAATCGATCGGCCAGTAACAGAATGGGGTTTACAAAAACCCCATGAGTCCTTTATAGTACAAAAAGAGCAAATAATCGCTATTGTAAATTTTACTTTCACAGTTCTACAGTAAAAAATCCCCTTACAGTAGTTTTTTTTTTAACTCAAAACGGTTCTTTTTTGGTTCAATAGACTGTATGCATATAATGCATTTTTGCAGCAATTTGTGTTTTTTTAATTTGCCCAACAACAAATTGGCCAAAAAAAATGCAAAAAACACAAATCGCAACAAAATGACGTGTGCAAAAATCAAAACACACAGCAAAAAGCACTGCAGAAACAGATCAAAAGCAAACTGCATAGGTGTGTACCGAGCCTTATGCTGATCAATTTTCAGATGAGAATATTCAAACGAAAAATCTTTGTACATACGCTGAATGAAAGAATGTTTGAAATTTTCACTTGTTTTTAACATTCTGTTTTTAAAATAATTGTAATTTCTGAACGAAAACTACATACACCGCCATTGGTGCAACCAAATCCACTGGAGGACCTTCTCAACAGAAAACCAGAAGGACTCACTAAGCAACAAAAAAGGATTCGCCCATGGGACTTTAAATGATGTGGGCACCATTTGGCCAAAAAGCATCATAACAGTAATTGAAGTTTAAAGTATATGCGTTTATTCAGGTCAAAATCATACATACATTAGTATCAGCAATGGCCAATTGTAGAATAACATACATATGAATTGAACAATAGGTACATAAATAAGTAATAGACATGTAATACATGGGCATCTAATGTACCCTAGGAGTAAAAAACATGTGATACACGGGCATCTAATGTATCCGACGCGTTTCGCGAGACCCAGCTCGCTCTTCAGGGGTTGATGCGTGTATGGATGTACCCAAGATGAAAGAATATAAAATGGGTAGATGGTATAATATTGATAAAGTAGTTGCAGGGCATGGTGGCCATGATGTAAGAGCCTATACTCACCACTAAAGGAGGCCAAAATGGCAGGTGTCCGATTCCCAGAGGCAGCAGCAGGTGTCTTACCAGGGAGCTGAGGAGGCAGAGCCAAACGGGACCCCGGTGGGGCAAACCAGAGGACAGGCATGCTGCGCATGTGAGAGTGTGTCCCCAAGAAGTTCACTAGGTCCATATGTAATAAAAGCTGTAGGCGTAAATAAGTATAGTAGAACATTAAGTACTAATGATATGTATGTGTCTCTGTATAGAATAGAGAGCCTGAGCCAAGGATTGGCTTGCTGGCAATTCTTTGCCATTTTCCTTTCCTCCTTTAGTCTCCTATGTCTTTCCTATCCTGGGCTCAGGTTCTCTATTACATACAGAGACACATACATATATTTAGTACTTAATTATTATACTTATTTACGCCTACAGCTTTCATTACATATGGACCTAGTGAACTTCTTGGGGACACACTCTCTGATGCGCACCATGCCTGCCCTCTGGTTTGCCTGGGGTCCCGTTTGGCTCCGCCAAAAAAAAGAAAAATCTTTGTACATTCCCTGAATGAAAGAATGTTTGAAATTTTCACTTGTTTTTAACATTCTGTTTTTAAAATAATTGTAATTTCTGAACGAAAACTACATACACTGTTTGAAAATTCATTTGACCAAGAAGTTCTATTTCCAAATTTTCCCATCATTGTGGTTGAAAATGAATGTCGATTTGAGCCCACTAATGATTAGAAAATCGAACGAACGTTCTTTTTTTTTTGAAGGAAGACTTTGTTTTTTTTTTTAAATAAAAAAAATTTGATCTCTGAGTCTGATGATATTTACCCTTTAATAGTATATATATCCTCTAATAGCATATACAGTATCTCTTTCTAATAGTATATACAGTATATCTCTCCTCTAATAGTATATCTCATCTGTCTGTTATTCTCAGACTCGATTTCATATTTTGCTCCCTAACCATATAGTTGGTTATTTAGATTTACCACTGCATAGAGATATTTAACAATAAATTGCCTTTTTTTAAAAAAAAAACTTTACATAGTAACTAAATTATACACCACACTTTTTTTTTCACGTTATTAACCAATTAATCAAAACAATAATCGGCCAACTAATCGATTATGAAAATAATCGTTAGTTGCAGCCCAAGTACATTGTACCCATACCATTTCACAAAAAAAGTGTCAAAATGTTAAAAAAAAAAAAAAAAAAAAAAAAAACACAAGACACACCTTGGGACAAGTCCTTTATTAACTGCTTGCAGACCAGCCACCGCAGTTTTACTGCGGCAGGTTGGCTCCGCTGTGCGAAATCACATTATTGTACGTGATCTCGCGAGGTCCGGATAGCACGCACGCATGCTGCCTCGAGCCCGACCACAGATCCCGCGGACTTGATGTCTGCGGAGATACCCACGATCGTCTCACAGAGAGGAAGAAAGGGGAAATGCTGATGTAAAAAAGCATTTCCCCGTTCTGTCTCGTGACACTGATCATAGCTCCCTGTGATCAGGAGCGGTGATCAGTGTCATGTCATGCCATGCCCCCCCCCCCACAGTGTTAGAATCACTCCCTAGGACACACTTAACCCCTAGAGCGCCACCTCCTGGTTAACCCCTTCACTACTAGTCACATAACTAGTCGCTATAACTTTTGCGCAAACCAATCAAGCGCTTATTGCGATTTTTTTTTACCAAAAATATGTAGAATACGTATCGGCCTAAACTGAGGAAAAAAAACTTTTTTTTTTTAATATATTTTTGGGGGATATTATAGCAAAAAATTAAAAAATATTGCTTTTTTTTTTAAATTGACTCTGTTTATAGCGCAAAAAATGAAAAAAAAAAAAACGTAGAGGTGATCAAATACCACCAAAAGAAAGCTATTTGTGGGGAAAAAAGGACGTCAATTTTGTTTGGGAGCTACGTCGCATGCGCAGTTGTCAGTTAAAGCAACGCAGTGCCGAATCGCAAAAAGTGCTCTGGTCTTTGGCCAGCCAAATGGTCCGGGGCTGAAGTGGTTAAAAAATAAGAAAATAAAAATGTCCCATGAAGTCCATTCATCTTCCTCTATCGCTCCGCTGATGGACTGAAAAAAAGAAAAACAACCCTGCCACCAATCCACCTCCATGGGAGGCTCCCGCCGTCTGACGTGTCCTCGCAAGTGACAGTTCTTATATAACTGAGGGCAGGGCGCCACGGTGATGTACCCGGGTGACCCCGCCCCCTCTGATGCACAGGGACCTCCCCATGTTGAGAGCATGTGGCCTGGTACGGTTCAGGATGGGGGGGCGCTCTCTTGCCCCCTCTTTTCCTGCGGCCTGCCAGGTTGCGTGCTTGGATAAGGGTCTGGTATGGATTTTGAGGGGGACCCCAACGTAATTAAAAAAAAAAAAATTGGCGCAGGGTTCCCCTTAATATCCATACCAGACCTGAAGGGCCTGGTATGGAATTTGGGGGGACCCCTGGGCAATTTTTTTTTTTTTAATTTTGGTTCGGGGTTCCCCTTAAAGTGGATGTAAACCCAATGTCATCCTTTCTAAACTACTGCCATAGGGGTTATCTATAAGGATATACATGACTCCTGCATGTATCTTTACCTGTCAAATGTCTCCCCTCTGTCTGTTATGAGATCCGAAAAACTGCAGATTCTGTGGGTGGGTCTGTTGTCTGGAGCTCGGTGGGTGGAGTCGTGATGTCAGTAGACCCCCCACCCACCTCTACACTCCCCTTTTCAATATGCATTTTCTCCTGTATATTTCTTACACTGAACTTCTGCTATGATCTCTAACATCCAGTGAAAAGACTGGGAAGTAACTATTTGTGGCAAGACTGGGCTCAAATGATAGGAAATCTTATACTCTACATTATGACATTAAAAAAATAAATAAATATTTCGGGTTTACATCCACTTTAATATTTTATACCAGTTTCAAAGGATCCAAAGGGCCTGGTAATGGACTGGGGGGGATCCCATGCTGTTTTTTTCAATGACTTTTACAGGCATACTATAGACACCCACCAGGTACAAAATTTAAAGGAATATTTTATTGTTTCACTTTAAGCATTATTAAAATCACTGCTCCCGAAAGAAATAAAAAAAGGGGAGGGAGAAGAAGGAGCTGTTGCAACACAGGTGCTGTCCACATCATTCTTTTTGTGTGTGTGTGTGTGGGGGGGGCATGGCACGTAGCAGGACGCATCTGAGCAGCTCCACCGGCATCCTGACAGAATCCTACAATTTCACCGCCATCCTTGCCTCTGACAATCCCGTGTGCCTGATCGGCTTTGCCACACACACACTGCCACTGGTTCTTTTGTGGCTCCATGTCTTGAAGGGGAGAGAGCACCCTCCTGGCTTCTGAACTGGCGGGCCAAGATGGCAGATCAGCAACCTGTTCGGCAAGGGAGAAGCAGAACGAAGTCACCCAGTGGCTGTTTGCTAAGACTCTGTGCAAGGATCCACTGGTGCCTGCCTCCTCTGCAGCCAATGGTACCCTGGCCACGTGGAGGACTTTCATCTTCCCTCTGTGCTTGCTGCAAACACCACCTGCGTGAGAACACAGCTGGACATTGCCGCACTGCTGCCAGACCCAAAATCCGATTCAGAGCCTGAACCCACCCTGAGAGAAATATTGTCTGCAGTTACAGCATGCAATTCCTCCATTGCTGATCTGACAGTGAGCCCGGGTTCACACCTATGCGAATTAGATGTGTTTCCCCGCATCTAATTCGCATAGTAGGAGAATGTGACTGGCTCCCTATGGAGCCGGTTCACATATCTCCGGGGTGGCTGCGGAGTGCACCGCACAAAAACACTGTGCGTATTTGGCTCAGTTTCAGGGCCGAATTCAGGCATAGAATCGGCCCTGATTCGTCCCTGAAACAGGGACGCACAGCGCTCCTGTGCGATCCGCAGCCCGGTATAGTGTGGCTCAAGGTTAAGAGTATGAAGTTTGAACTTGCCTGGGTTCCGCCAGGACATACAAAAGCTCAGAGAACGCACAACCGCTTTAGAGGGCAGTCTCAGCAATATGGAGGATAAATGGCAGCCATCAAAATGAGATGCCCATATCCAATCTGTCTCCTTGACTAATGCAGCAAAATAGAGGATCTCGAGAACTGCCTCCTCAGAAAACACGCAGGCGGTCAGTATCCCAGAGAGTGCAGAAGGCAAAAACCCTGTCACTTTCATTGAATTGTGGCTTGTTGCTACCTTTGGGAGCGATGCTTTCTCCCCCGCTGTGGAACGAGCGAACAGTGTTCCTGCGAGACCCACTCCATCAGGCGTACCCCTGCGTCCTTTCCGGTTTTGGCTCTTTAAGCACTTGACCGCTGGGCACTTAAACCCCCTTAATAACCAGACCAATTTTCAGCTTTTGGTGCTCTCACATTTTGAATGACAATTACTCAGTCATGCAACACTGAATCTTTATGAAATTTTTGTCCTTTTTTTCACACAAATAGAGCTTTCTTTTGGTGGTATTTAATCACCGCTGGGTTCTTTATTTTTTATGCTATAAAAGAAAAAAGACCGAAAAATCTGTAAAAAAAATGCATTTTTCTTCGTTTCTGTTGTAAAATTTTGCAAATTAGTAATGTTTCTTCATATATTTTGGCCAAAATTTATACTGCTACATATCTTTGGTAAAAATAAGCCAAATTGGTGGATATTATTTGGTCTTTGTGAAAGTTAGAGAGTCCAAAAGCTATTTGAAAATTGATCACACCTGAAGTACTGACGGCCTATCTATATTCTTGAGACCCTAACATGCCAGAAAAGTACAAATACCCCCCAAATGACCCCTTTTTGGAAAGAAGACATTCCAAGGTATTTAGAAAGATGCATGGTGAGTTTTTTGAAGTTGTCATTTTTTTCCCCACAATTCTTTGCAAAATCAAGATTTTTGTTTTTTTTTTTCACAAAATTGTCATATTAGCAGGTTATTTCTCACACACAGCATATGCATACCACAAATTATACCCCAAAACACATTCTGCTATTACTCCCGAGTACGCGATACCACATGTGTGAGACTTTTACACAGCGTGGCCACATACAGAGGCCCAACATGCAGGGGGGCACCTTCAGGCGTTCTGGAGCACCCAGTCCAATTCTGACATTTCTATCCTACATGTAAAAATCATCATTTATTTGCTAGAAAATTACATAGAACCCCAAAACATTATATATGTTTTTTTAGCAAAGACCCTAGAGAATACAATGGCGGTCATTGCAACTTTTTATCTCGCACGGTATTTGCGCAGCAATTTTTCTAACACTTTTTTTTGGGAAAAAAACAGTTTTGTGCTTAAAAAAAAAAAACCAAAACAGTAAAGTTACTGCAATGTTTTTGCATAATGTGAAAGATGAATTAACACTGAGTAAATAGATACCCAACATGTCACCTTTCAAAATTGCACGGGCTTGTGGAATGGCGCCAAACTTCGCTACTTAAAAATGGTTTACTGGTTACATGTTTTGAGTTATAGAGGAGGTCTAGGGCCAAAATTATTGCTCTCGCTCTACCGATCTCAGCGATACCTCACGTGTGGTTTGAACACCGTTTTCATATGTGGGCGGGACTTACATATGTGTTCGCTTCTGCATGCGAGCACACAGGGACAGGGGCGCTTTAAACTTTTTTTTTTTTTTATTGTTCATTTTACTTTATTTTAGTTTGACGCTTTTTTCAAAAAAAAAAAAAAAAAAAAAAAAAAAATTAACTTTTTTGACCACTTTTATTCCTATTACAAGGAATGTAAACATCCTTTGTAATAGGAATATGGAATGACAGGTCCTCTTTACAGTGAGATATGGGGTCAATAAGACCCCACATATCACCTCTAGGCTGGGAAGCCTGAAAATTTAAAAAAAAAAAAAAAAAAAAAAAAAAAAAAAAAGATTCTGGCTTCGATCGTAGCAGTGAGTCGGTAGAAGCACCAGAGGGCGGCGGGAGGGGGGGGGACACACGTCCCCTCTCGCCTCCCGTAAGAACGATCAAGCAGTGGAACAGCCGCTATGATCGTTCTTATGGTGTAGGGAATCGCCGGCTAAAAAAGTTGATATCTGAATGATGCCTGTAGCGGCAGGCATCCTTCAGATATCCCCGCAAAAAGTCAAGGACGTCATATGACAGCCGGCGGGAAGTGGTTAAAACGCATTTTGTTTTAACACAAAGTTGTCCATTTATACAATATTTCTAACACATAGCATGTACATACCAAAAAATGACACCCCAAAATAGATTCTCCTACTCCTCCTGAGTATGGCGATTCCACATGTGTGAGACTTGCACAGCCTGGCCACATACAGAGGCCGAGTACAGCTGAGTATGGCTGAGCATGGCCGAGTATGGCTGAGCATGGCCGAGTATGGCTGAGCATGGCCGAGTATGGCTGAGCATGGCTGAGCATGGCCGAGCATGGCTGAGCATGGCCGAGCATGGCCGAGCATGGCCGAGCATGGCCGGTTATGGCTGAGCATGGCTGGGTATGGCCAAGTATGGCTGGGTATCACCGAGTAATGCAGAGTATGACTGGGTATGGCGGGGTATCGCAGAGTATGGCGGGGTATCGCAGAGTATGGCGGGGTATCGCAGAGTATGGCGGGGTATCGCAGAGTATGGCGGGGTATCGCAGAGTATGGCGGGGTATCGCAGAGTATGGCGGGGTATCGCAGAGTATGGCGGGGTATCGCAGAGTATGGCGGGGTATCGCAGAGTATGGCGGGGTATTGCAGGGTATTGCACAGTATTGTGGGGTATTGCAGAGTATTGCGGGGTATTGCACAGTGTTGTGGGATATTGCAGAGTATCGCACAGCGTTGCGGGGTATTGCAGAGTATTGCACAGCGTTGCAGGGTATTGCAGAGTATTGCACAGCGTTGCAGGGTATTGCAGAGTATTGCACAGCGTTGCGGGGTATTGCAGAGTATTGCACAGCGTTGCGGGGTATTGCAGAGTATTGCACAGCGTTGCGGGGTATTGCAGAGTATTGCACAGCGTTGCGGGGTATTGCAGAGTATTGCAGAGTATTGCACAGCGTTGCGGGGTATTGCAGAGTATTGCACAGCGTTGCGGGGTATTGCAGAGTATTGCACAGCGTTGCGGGGTATTGCAGAGTATTGCACAGCGTTGCGGGGTATTGCAGAGTATTGCCCAGTGTTGTGGGGTATTGCAGAGCATTAGGGATGGCTGAGCATGGATGGATGGATGTCACTGAGCAGCGCTGTGGGCACTACACATCCAGCCCACAGCGCTACTGCCATCCATCCGTCCCCCTCTCCGCTCACAGTGTACCGATTGGTACAGAGCGGGGAGGAGAGGAACCGGCGTCATGAGATGATACCGGTTTGTTTACATGTGATCGCTCCGTCATTTGACGGAACGATCACATGGTAAACGGCCGCGATCAGCGGCCATTTCCCGGGATCCGTGATGCGCCGGGTCCTCTGGACCCGGCGGTCACGGATGTGTTCGGGTGCGCGCCCCAGGGTTTTTTTAAGACTTATACTTACCTCGGTGGATGCAGCATTGATCCAATGCTGCATCTGTCCCTACACCTCTACACTGAGAACCGAGCAAACATAGCTGAGCAGAGAGCTTCAGGCTGTCAGTCACAGCTCTTTGTTCCCTCTTCGCTTATTGGAGCGCTGGGCTGTGGAGGGCGTGGGCGGCCGGCTCAGGCTCACAGCGGCTCGCTGAGAGGCTGAGCCAGGTGTCAGTCCAAGCACCTGGCGGATTCAGACTGTCGCAATGACGTGGTGCCTGGACCGACATCCGTGATGTCAGCAAAGAGTGGACTTCAGCCCACTCTCTGCTGAAAACCAGTCACAGGACTGCAAAACGAATTGCACTCCTGTGATCCATAGGAGAAGTAAAGCCAAATAAGCTTTGGCTGGACTTCTTTATTTATAAGGATAGAGACACTATCCTGAGTAAAGCCAGAACCACTGAAGATTTATCAGTGGACAACGCACGCATCTCATTGTTCCCTGATTTCTCCACAAAGGTACAACGACAGTGAGGGAAATTTGCCGATATCAAGAAAAGGCTACAAAACCTGAATGTACGATACTTTATGCTTTATCCTGTTAAACTCAAGGTCATCGTTAATTGAGCCACTTAGTTCTTTGACAACCCATCTGCGGCCATGAATTGCCTAGATTTAGGAGGAGCGTAACCTGGCAAGCCATTCTCCATCATGAGTGATCAGGCACTTTTAATACCTGGTGGTTTGCCTATGGGGCAGATTGCATGAGCTGCTGAGGCTATTTGATGTTATTCCCAACAAGGTTATCTTTCGCTACACATTAAAGCACTCAACTGAGTGGTACTTTGCTCTTCTGTTGTGTTTATGCCTCTGGAACTGCAATTCCTCCCCCCCGTCTCCTAGTCCTGGGTGGACGACGCAGGTCTACACTGTGGAGACACTTGCTGCCTTATCGGGCCCGGTTGGCCCTGTTGGTTAACAGTTTTGTGTTTTTTTTTTTACTTTCTCTTCCTACAGCTGGGACAATTCTTTGTTGTTTATACAGCTGGCATTAGCCATTCTTTCATGCAGTGGCTTGA
Organism: Aquarana catesbeiana; assembly: GCF_042186555.1. NCBI lineage: Eukaryota > Metazoa > Chordata > Amphibia > Anura > Ranidae > Aquarana > Aquarana catesbeiana. The sequence continues at coordinate 80,057,146 of NC_133336.1, forward strand.
CAGACTCCAATTTCCATGTCTCATTGGTGTGGAGTACACTGGTTTTGTTTCAAATACTACAAAATGCCTTATACCCAATATTGCTATTACTGTTGCATTTGAGAGGAGATGCCTTTGGGTGCCCCCTCGACATCAGATATGCTTCCAGCCATGAGTCTGATATATGTGCGCATTTACTTATACTATCCTAGAATGTGTGGGGCTTAGGAGGTAGAGTTATGAGGGCGCAGTCTTCAGTTTCTTCAGAAGACTGCGACCCTCCATGATATGTTTGCATAAACGCATTTGAAACCCAATTCACCTGCTCCGGTCACGAAAATGCCAGCTTCAATTTCATTCTACCTACGCCTCCTATTCTAGGGGAGTGAACATTCTGATATCCAAATTGGTCTCCTGTTTGCTATCAGCAGCAGCAGGTGGACAAGAATGGTCGCTATGTATTTTTACTGTGTAAAATCCATGGGCTTTTATGTACTAGCTGCTGTGTATATCCCTCCACAATGGATGATGTGAAAAGACTAGGGCCGAAACAACTAAATCGATTATGAAAATAGTTGTCAACTATTTTCATAATGGATTAATCGGCCAGCTGATTAGTTGGCCTGCATACAGAATGCATTATTTGTTTATATATCAGGAAATACGGTGCAGCACACATACAGCTCAGTACACAATCCATACAGGTCAGTAAGTGCCTGGGAACTTGTGAAAGTGTGAGGAGCAATGCCTGAAGGGACATGAAGTCCTGGGCAGGAAGTGAGTTATTTTAAAGGCAGAAGTTTTTATTACCTTGCTATAGGTGCACACTATACTATACTTTGCAGCTTGCTATTGGGGCACCCTGAGGACAGGAGGAGCCAGAAGCGTCGGTGGGGGACCCCAAAAGAGGAGGATCGGGGCTGCTCTGTGCAAAACCATTACAGAGTCGGCAAGTATAACATGTTTGTTGAGAAAAAAAAAAAAAAAAAAAAAAATCACTTTAACCACTTACCAACCGGCCCATAGCCGAATGACGATAACACTATGACGTACTATGACGTCCTCCCAGAATCCCGCTCTCGCGCGCACCCGAGAACATCTGTGACCGCCGGGTCCTGGAGTGATCACTTGTAAACAAACCGGCATCACGTCCGGTTCCTCTCTCCCCTCCTCGTACCTTTTGGTACAGTGCGAGGGGAGAGATCGGTGGCGGCAGCAATGTGGGCTGGATGTGTAATGCCCACAGCGCTGATATGTGCCCATTCCAGCCATCAATACCCAGCATACCCACCCATCCATGCTCACCCATCCATACTCAGCATACTTATCCATCCATCTCAAGCATAAATGCTCAGCATACTCATCCATCCATCCATCCTCATCTATACTCAGTATACTCAGCATACCCATCCATCCGTCCTCATCCATACTCCGTATATTCATGCATCCATGCTCACCCATCCATACTCAGCCAGCCATATTCAGCATACCCATCCATACTCAGCATACTCATCCATCCATGCTCACCATACTCATCCATCCATGCTCACCCATCCATCCATCCATGCTCAGCATACTCATCCATCCATGCTCACCCATCCATGCTCACCCATCCATACTCACCCATCCCATCTACCCCCATCCACACCCAGCAATACCCAACCATGCTCAGCCGCACCCAGCCATACTCATTCATGCTCAGCCATCCCTGGCTCATCAGTTATCATCCATGCCACTACAGTGCCTCACAAAAGTGTAATAGGTAGTCAAATTAGATTTGAAACTTATGTCACTAGAACACCTGATGGTGCTCCCTGCATGTTGGTCCTCTGTATGTGGCCACGCTGTGGAAAAGTCTCACATGTGGTATCACCATACTCAGGAGTAGGAGAATCTATTTTGGGGTGTCATTTTTGGTATGTACATGCTATGGAGTTAGAAACATTGTGTAAATAAAAAAAAAAAAAAAAATGCGTTTTCATTTTCTTTACACATTTTCCAAAAACTTGTAGGAAAAAAAAAAAAAAAAAAAAAAAAAAGACATGTTCAAAAGACTCAATATGCCTCAGATTATACATTGGGTTGTTTTCTTTCCAAAATGGGGTCATTTTTGGGGAGTTTCCATTGTCCTGGTTCTCCAGGGCCTTCAAACCTATAAGAGGTAGTCAAGAAATGATATGTGTAATTTATGCTCCAAGAACGCCTGATGGCGCTCCCTGCATGTTGGGTCTCTGTATGTGGCTACGCTGTGTAAAAGTCTCACACGTTGTATTGCCATATTCAGGAGGAATATCAGAATGTGTTTTGGGGTGTAATTTGTGCTATGCATATGCTGTGTGTGAGAAATAACCTGCTAATAACAATTTTGTGAAAAAAAAAATAATGTTGATTTTGCAAAGAATTGAAAGAATTACAACTTCAAAAAACTCACCATGCCTCTTACTAAATACCTTGGAATGTCTACTTTCCAAAAAAAGGTCATTTGGAGGGTATTTGTACTTTCTTGGCTTGTTAGGGTCTCAAGAAATGATAGGCCCTCAGTACTTTAGGTGTGATCAATTTTCAGAGATTGGCACCATAGCTTGTGGACTCTAACTTTCACAAAGACCAAATATACACCGATTTGGGTTATTTTTACCAAAGATATGTAGCGGTATAAATTTTGGCCAAAATATATGAAGAAAAATTACTAGTTTGCAAAATTTTATAACAGAAACGAAGAAAAATGCATTTTACAGGATTTTCAGTCTTTTTTCTTTTATAGAGCAACAAATTTAAAAGCCAGCGGTGATTAAATACCACCAAAAGAAAGCTCTATTTGTGTGAAAAAAAGGAAAAAAATTTCATATAGGTGCAGTGTTGCATGACTGAGTAATTGTCATTCAAAATGTGAGCACCGAAAGCTGAAAATCGGTCTGGTTAGGAAGGGGGTTTAAGTGCCCAGTGGGTAAGTGGTTAAAGACTGTGTACAGGGAAGATCAGCATCTGAACCCAGAGAAGTAAAGATTTACCAGTATTATGCATTATATTTAAAATCATGAAGATCATATCCATAAAAAAAAAAAAAAAAAAAAAAGAAAAAACACACACCACAAAGTCTCAGCTTTTAGTACTACTTTAACATAAAAGATTTATATCTCCCTTTCACCCTTCATATAGCTTCATGTCTGACTCCTAGTTATAATGCCCATATATCCTACTTCTGGGGATTCTTATATGTGATATATACTATTACTTTCACTGTTTCACAGCATAAATGAACCCCTTATAGTGGCTGTTTGTATATAAATGGCTAATTTTAAGGGGTTCATTTTTGGATGAGAATATTCATATGAAAAATCTTTGTACATTCGCTGAGTGAATAAATTTCATGCAAAAATTTCACTTGCTTTTTGAAGGGTTAATAGTGATTCTGATGTCTGTTCTGTAAGTTTCCATGTCTCTTCTGTAATATTTCTATTACTGTATATGAGATTGACTTAGAATGCGTGTTCTTGCTAAAAATATGTTTGGAATAAGGAGATAAGAATGACTGTAAACGGCATGACATGACACTTAGACATATGCCGGTCTCACTGAAAATACAATGATATTGCATATTGTGTGGAGAAAAACCATGTATTATTAGAAATTGTTATTTTGCCCCTTTGGATGTATTGTATCCCACCCTTTAATTTCTTATAAAACAACGGCCAAGCGGCCATATTAAAAGAGTATATTTTGATCTCATCTTGCGTGCGAGTTAATCTGTACTTCCGGGATGTTCCGGTGGGAGCCATCGAGCGGTCTGGAACGGTCCCTTACAGCCTGGTGACAGCATTGCAGATTGCAAGATTATCGAAGCTGAGTGAATTGTACCTGATTTTTGGCACATTCTATCGCCTCAGCTCTGGTCAGTTTGCAAATAAAAAAAGGGAATAAGTAGGGGCCAGGATTCGTTTTGTACGGATTAGAGATCTGTTATAGCTGTTTCAGCACAGATCAGATTCAGACTTGGTCACACTCTACCTTAGGACTTAACAGGTTAAGTCGGGCTGACCATTGCAGGAGGTTGCACCAGGTGCCGCGTTTGGTGCGCAGCTGATGGCTAGAAGGCTCCCACTGCTGTATGTAGTTTGTATTGTATGTTGCATGCTTAAAGCCGTTGTAAGATTTGTATATATGTATGATACGTATATGTGAATGTGTGCTCTGACACTGCACTTTTGTGGTTGACCGGATTGTGAGAAGTCTCTAACAGGAGAATTGACAGCCAATCCCAGAGAGCAGCAGGAGGGCACGCACGCACATAGGGAATGTGAAAAGAAGTCATTTGGTATGGTGATTTCTCCACATCCTTTTAGAGTGTTTAAAGTCTCACTGGAAATGGACTCTCGAAATTGTAAAAATGCTCCTCCTGTTTATGGAGAAAATTGAGGGGATTATGTGGGCAGAGTGTCATCAACAGCTTATTAAGGGCGTTCTGTTCCACATTTGGCAGGCTGGACACAGGCGATGGGAAGTGATAATCCGTTTCCCCCAGAAGGGTTAAACCGTGAAGTTCACATGAAAATGATGAAAGGTTGGTGTCTCGGTGATGGGAATGTTTTTCCATTTTTTGGCCCCGATCCTGGGTGGGACATGAGATACATGAGGGGAGCTTTAAATTGGTTATTGCTCCTTTGTGGAAGGCAATGCCTCCACCAGAGGATACTAGCAAGGGAAAAAGGAGGAAGGATAAAAAGATGGGTAAAGTAAGTGCACAGCCTAGTCCGCCACCACCCAGCCCACAGCTTGAGAGAACGGTATTGCCCTTTTCTCATAAAAACTCCTTCTGTACTCTGGCACAGGTATATCCTTCTGGATATCGTCAGATCTGTCCTAGTTTGGGTAGAGATGACTTGGACGTTTTAGCTACAGAACATCCATTCCCTGCTGCCTCAACCCCTCTAGAGCAACAGGATGTCCTGCCACCAGTACCCGTGGTGGTCCCACCACCACCAGACCAGGTCCAGTTACCAGGAAGAAAGTATAGATGGTGGTGGCCAAGCCAGCGAAGGAAAATCCTCCGACCTAGCTGAAGCACACCTAGAAAAACAGCAGGAAAAAAAGAGTCAGATGGAAAGGTTAACTAAAATAGTTAAATGTCAAACTGAAGAGGTAAAAAGGGTGAAGGATGGAGGAGGTTAAAACTGGTCAGATGCGGATGTGTGTGCCGTGGGGGGAGCACTGCTGCCTTTACTTCTAAGGCACGGGTCCCTTCTTGCACCAGGCTCAGATCTCAGGAACGCCCGTCTAGCAAGGAGGCGGGGGAAGTTACTGGGGAGGTACAGTTGGAGCCACCTCTTCCACCCCCGCATTATTTCGGAAGGGGATTTGTTTTAAGACCTTTCTCATTGGAAAGGCATGGCTCCAATTTTTCACACAGTTTTTTTGGTCACGGTAAAAGATTGAAGGTATCAGACTTTTGATGCAATCTTTCCTGTGACCGGATAATAAAAGTGATATTTTAATGTGAATGTTCCCAAAGGAGATGGTACTTACAGATCTGTACAGGATTTGAGAGAAATTAATTTGTAGTACTGATGGCCCCCCAATTGTCCCAGATGTATTGTCGTTAATTATGTCTATACCCCACAGTGCCAGCGTTTTCCTGTCATTGATTTGAGTTATGTTTTTTTCCATCCTTGTTGATGAAGAGACAACTGCTTATGTTTTTTTTCCTGTTTTAAAGAGTCCAGTATAACTGGGCTTTTGCCTTAAGGCTATGTTGACTCATCTGCAGTCCACTCAATAGCACGCTGTGAGGCTCTACGTTCATGGGCGGCTGAAAATGGTTCTGTCCTCCTTCAGTGTGTCAACAACTTACTGTTGTGCATTCCCTTCCTGATGGCTTCTCAGTTAGACACTGCTGGTTTTGTTGAATTGTCTGTATAAAGAGGGTCATAAGTTCTCCAAGTCCAAGGTCCAACTCCGAGCGGTCTGGCAAGGTCCCTTGCACTTTTAACATTTAGTTTTAAAAGGATTGTAATTTCTGAACAAAAACCACATACACTGCCTGAAAAGTCCTTTGACCAAGTTTTCTATTCTGCTCCTTCAAATTTTCCCATCACTGTGGTTGAAAAGAACGTTTATTTGACCCCACTAACGATTAGAAAAATTGAACAAACGTTCTTAAAATTACTTTTTTTTTTTTAAAGGCAGACATTGTTTTTTGTATGGCCAGCATATGTTACAGCTCAGTCTTCTGACTAAAAAATTTGATCTCTGAGCCTGATGATATTTACCAGATTCAACCTCTAATAGTATATACAGTATATCTCTTCTTTTTGTTATTCTCAGAGTGGGATTTGAGATTTTACTTGCCAACCACATAGCTGGTTATTTATATTTACCGCTGCATATAGATATTTAAGAATAAATTGCCTTTTTTTTTAAACTTTACATATTAACTAAAAATTATACACACTTTTTTTTTTTTTTTTTTTAAATGTGGTTATCCGATTCATCGAAAAAAAACAGAAAATCGGCCAACTAATCGATTATGAAAATAATCGTTAGTTGCAGCCCTAGAAAAAGACTGACGCAATTTATGGCCCCATACCCAGATGTCCCTGTATTGGCATTCGGTGAGGACAATATGTTTCTTAACCCGAATCTGGATAAGCTCTCCCTTGCTCGGGTTGATGTGGCTTTTTCATCTCGATCTACTGCTTTTGCAAAATTAAATGCCAAAGTCGGCCTCAGAGATGTGTGAAGGGAGAGACATGCGGAAGACAAATGTTATTCATGTCACTCTGCTTCCCATGGAGGCCTGTCCCGCATTGATTTAGCTCTGGGTAACTTTGTGATATTGCCTAATGTGGAGGACTCTGCTTATGAACCCCGATTATTATCTGACCATACTCCTCTTTGGGTACACTTGGGGACTGTTGGCCTATTAATTCGCCTTTTGTGGCGCGTTAGCCAAAATAGGTTAACGTTTTTTCTACGCCAGACCCTCTTCCTGGGGATCGGACTGGTTTTCGCTTACAAAAATGCAGGCACAAGCTCGGCAACTATCTTTTGGGATACCTTAATAAAAGCCCGTCTCTGAGGACTCCTTATCAGAGAAATAACCAATGTCAAGTGTAGAACTAGGGATTGGGAGGATATGGTTAGAGGTGAGATGCAACGTAGGGAGGCTGATTTGGTAGTGAATCCAACTCCTTCTACCCAAAAATCCTGGTTTGAAGCTCAATCCCTCTACAATTCAGTAGTTTTGTCTGCAGCAGAAAAGAAACAATACTTTTTCAAATAAAGTTACTTTAAAGGAAGGGGGAGAATACAGGCCATATGCTCGTGATGGTGGCTAGGGCACAACAGGAAGTGGTCCCCATTGAAGCTACTGGGGAAGTATGTACGTCTCACGCAGATATTATTACTTTTTACCGCTGATTTATATACCATTTATACACTGGCATTAAGAGCAGGTGTTTGAGAGGCATTTTTAACCTATGCACAAGATATAATTGCACATTGTGCTGGTCACACTAAGGGCTAGCGTCGCAACGCTTCAAAATTGAAGCCCCATGTTGAGTCAGGAGGTGTTTGAAGCCTTTCAATGCCTCCCATTCAAGTCTACGGTAATGCTCTGGCAGGCATTTTCGGCACGATTTTGGTGCAGTTGTGGCATGTTAAAATTTGTTTATTTCTGTCACTTTCCATTGTGGAGTAGTTTTAAACACTCAAACAATGCTACAAAACTGCACATAGGGCGTTTAGGGAGTGTTTTTAACGCTTGTAAAATGCCCCATTCTAAAGCTCATTGATGCCTGTCTGATGCACATACTAATGCCATACAAACGCTATAGGAGAATTTGTTGAGCATCAGAAATTTAAGTGTGAACAAGCCCTAAGACCTCCAGCACATTGGTCAAAATGTCAGCATTTCTGGATAACTGCCATTTTTTGCAGCCATCCGATTCTGAAGTTGCTGCACTTAATGTCCCTATTACCATTAAGGAGTTTACTGAAGTCATAGCTATAGCTCCTAATAACAAATCTCCTAAGGTGGGTGGTCTACCAGCTGAGGTTTATGCCAGGTATGGGACGATAAATGTTACCCACTCCCTTAAAAGCTATAAATGAGGCTGCAGAGGTTTGTGCTTTTATCTGAATGTGCACTTCTCTTTATATCTTCAAATTTTACATGTCAAATGTAACTTTGTAGGATGCTGCAAAGTCTTTAATTTGAGCTTTGAGCTATGCAGGAGGCTATTATAATTGTGATTCCTAAACCAGGCACAGATAAACTTCTTCCAGATTCTTATGCCGCGTACACACGGTCGGACTTTTCGGCTACAAAAGTCCGACAGCCCGTCCGACAGACTTTCGACGGACTTTTGGCGGACTTGCGGCAGACTTTCTAACGAACGGACTTGCCTACATACGATCACACAAAAGTCAGACGGATTCCTACGTGATGACGTACACCGGACTAAAATAAGGAAGTTGATAGCCAGTAGCCAATAGCTGCCCTAGCGTGGGTTTTTTCCGTCGGACTAGCATACAGACGAGCGGATTTCTGGGTCCGGCGTAGTTACGACGTAAAGATTTGAAGCATGCTTCAAATCTAAAAAGTCCGTCAGATTTGCGGCTGGAAAAGTCTGCTGAAAGTCCGGGGAAGCCCACACACGATCAGATTGTCAGCCGGCTTTGGTCCGTCGGCGTCCGTTGGACTTTTGTAGACGAAAAGTCCGACCGTGTGTACGCGGCATTATCGTCCCAATTCCCTGCTAAATGTGGATGCAAAACTTCTGGCCAGAGTTTTAGCTACTAGGTTAAAGTTATAGGCAAGTTACTTAATTACACCGATTGGTGCAAGCTTCCTTTATCTGTGGTTGGCAGAGTTAATTTAATCTAAATGATCTGGGCGCCCCAACTCCTTTATATACGTCAATTCTATGTGGACATTCCCCAAAAGTGGATCTTACATATTAACTCCCGGTTCCCAGACCTTATCTGGAAAAAACAAACACTGAATCAAACTTGCCACACTGCAGTATGCTAAAGAGAAGGGAGGCCGAGCTGTACCACACACCAAAATGTACTTCCTTGCTGACCAGTTTCAGCAACTGCCTGGCTGGGGACATGTAGATTACAAAGATCCTATAACCTGCCTAATTACCAGGCCTGACCTCACTTTGCCCACAATTAGCTCTTCCATCCTCATATCCTACTAAAGCTCTCCTGCATCGATTCTGGCCTGCCCCGAAACCTTTATTAAAAATTACAGGTTTTCCTAGCTTTACCCTTTTGTGGCATAATCCAATCCGGGTTACCCAGAAATAGCTAGGCTACAGGGATTTCATAACTGGAAGAGCAAGGGCATATTATATGTAGATCAGATATTTATAAGTAATATATTTAAATCTTATGATCGTTACAATCCGAGTATTCACTGTCTCATAAGCAATTTTATCAATATTTACAATTCCGGCATGCAATTCAGACACATCACATTCATGAAATATACAAGTCAGAATCAATGTTAAACTGATTGTAAAGTCTCTTTAAGAACAAACAAAAAAACATGTTCTACTTACCTCCTCTGTGCAGCTGGTTTTGCACAGAGCAGCCCGGATCCTCCTCTTTTCGAATCCCTCCTATTGGGTACCCCTACTCGAATGGAAATATTTTATAGCAGAAAGACAGAGGTGATCAAATACCACCAAAAGAAAGCTCTATTTGTGGGAAAAGACGACAGCTATTTTGTACAGCATCACACGACTACGCAATTGCCAATTGTTAAAGCGACGCAGTGCCGCATGGCAAAACATGGCCTGGTCATTAAGGGGGTAAATCCTTCTGGGGCTAAAGTGGTTAAAGGCCCTCCACTGGGAAACTCTTTGCTTATGCTATTCACCCTTGCTGGTCGCCATTGCACAGAAACATCTTTGGGCCCCTTCATAGCTAGCTGAAGATTCTGGATACCTTCACTTCGAGGACTCATCCCCTCCCCTCCCCCCCCCCCCCCCCCCCCCCACACACACACACACAAAGGAATCAGCCCTCAACATCTGTTTAAATTAAATTAAAGGGGACACTCTCTACCTGTGCACAAGGAGGGGATATGGATATGACAAGGTTGGGGAGGAGAGATCTGAGTTCTTTGTAATCAGAAATGAAATAGGCACAACACCTTATGAATCCAGAGCTGTGCTGTCATGTCAAAGGGAAAAGGCTTGCAAGGTGTTTACAGGGAGAAAACAATGTGATGTGAAATGTGCATGTAATGCAAAAGATGTCTCCTGAGGGCCTACTTCCAGAAAATGAATATAGCACTGTAACAATAGTACAAGAAGTAACAGCGACTTATTATTTTATTTTTTTTCTGAGATAAAATGTAAGTGTTAAAAAAAATGCCTAGAGTACTGAGCTGGGCAGCTTTTTATCAACTGGGCCACAACTGGTGCTTTATTCCATTCAAATTCTTAAATAACAGAGGGCTGTAAATAAATGCCTGTAGTAAATACCTGCTTTAATGGAAATCTGTCAACACAGAAATAGGATATAGGCAACAGCAGACTAAATGATTGAAAGTACAGGATTCAGGGCTGCCATCGTCATTCTCGTTTCACTGCTTAGCAAGGCACTGACCTGGAACAAGCATATGCATGCCATGTGTGCCAACATATGCCACCATATACAGGTGTTTGATCCAGGTCAGTGATTAACGAAGTACTAAAAAGCACAACAGGATGACAGCCCTGAGGTATGTATGTTCCTTTCAAAACCAAGCTAGCAATTACAGCAAACATTTATATCCTAACAGTTTTTATTTTAACTATTTTTCTGCCAGACCATTTATCTAGTTTTTTCAGTACACACACACACACACACACACACACCACAATCTCTAAATGTTCTGTTAAATATAAAAAAAGACAAAAACATGAAATACATACTGTATATGGGAACGGTCTTATCCGCCAAAGGATTTGTATTTCTCTCCACCCGGTCCAAAGACCCCTTTCACACTGGGGCGGTTTGCAGGCGCTATTGCGCTAAAAATAGCACCTGCAAACTGACACGAAACAGTCGCTGCTATGTGGGCTTTCACACTGGAGCGGTGTGCTACCAGGATGGGAAAAAAAGCCCTGCTAGCAGCATCTTCGGAGCAGTGAAGGAGTGGTGTGTATACACCGCTCCTGCCCATTGAAATCAATAATAATTGCGGCGCTTTACCGCCGACGCACCCACCGCCCCAGTGTGAAAGGGGCCTCAGATCTGCAAAGCTTGGACACACCACACAGCCCTGACTGCCACAACACAGAACCTGATTTTTGTATGCTGCTAACACTTACGACACTACATCAGCCACAGATATAAGAGCATTAGCTTAGATCTCTAGCTGCAAAATCATTTCTAAAATTTGTTGCAAAACTGGATGCAAAAATATTACCACTTTTGAAAGCGAATACACATTTATGTGCGTGTTCACATGTGTATTTTATAAATGATAGACTATCATTTTGCAATACTTCTTCCATCTGAAGTACCTGGTTGATCCTAAACAAAATGCAATCAGCGCAGTCAGTAAACCCCCTAATGTGAGTAGCAAGCATACACCAATCAGTGATGCCACAACACCCTTCTACAATACCAAAGTGCTACCCAAGATATACAATTTATATCATAAATAGCCTACATATAACTCTAGACCAGAGTTTCTCAACTCCAGTCCTCAAGGCGCCCCAACAGGTCATGTTTTCAGGATTTCCCTCAGATGAAACAGCTGTGGTCATCACTAAGGCAGTGAAGCTGATCAAATCACCTGTGCAAAATAATGGTGAGCCTGAAACCATGACCTGTTAGGGCGCCTTGAGGAATGGAGTTGAGAAACACTGCTCTAGACTATGCCTACTGAAGAATCCCTGCTGGGGAGGTAACACGTATAGAAGTAGAACCTGTCGATGCTGCTATCACGTTTTATATCCGGGTGGTACACTGGAGTATCTGAGTTATATGCGATTTTTATACATCTTTTCTTTCATGTGAGTGTTTTTAAACCCTTTTTATTTTAATAAATTGCATACAGAGAGCACTATTGGTCTTCCTTTCTACAGTATTCTATTCCTATGATTCAGAGTTGTGGAAGGTGTCTGCTGGAGGAGTAATTACTAAAGATGGATCTGAATTGTGTGCCCATATATGGATTAAGCTGTTTTGACCTCAAGAAAATTTGAGGTCCAGTACAGAGGTGGGCGGACCAACATAACACTGGGTAAAGTATACGTTATTATCCACTTGCTGACTGCATAACATAGTTATACGGCGACAGGGTGGCTCTTGGCTGTGCCGTGATTAGACACAGAACAAGGCGATCAGCGTGTGATGGTCAATGAATGACCGCCAGCACTGATCGGCGAGGAGGAAGACAGGTGGGGATGTGGGGATTTTTTGTTTGCTGCAAAGCAGGGAATAAAACAGTTACATCCCTTAGTAAAGCAGCACACAGTACACAAACACAAGTTAGAAACAAATTTAACCCTTTGATCGCCCAAGATGTTAACCCCTTCCCAGCCAGTGTCATTAGTGCAGCGATCATGCATATTTCTAGCAATTATCACTGCATTAGTGTCACTGATTCGCACAAAAGTGTCAGATTGCCCACCATACCATCACAGTCCTGTTACAAGTCGCTGATCGTCGCCATTACTAGTATAAAAATTCCAAAACTATACATACAAATCATAAAAATATATATTACAAAGCTAGTGGATGTTAGAGACCTTGCGCTCCTCCACCTTCTGTTTGAGGATGCCCCACAGATGCTCAATAGGGTTTAGGTCTGGAGACATGCTTGGCCAGTCCATCACCTTTACCCTCAGCTTCTTTAGCAAGGCAGTGGTCATCTTGGAGGTATGTTTGGGGTCGTTATGTCAGAATACTGCCCTGCGGCCCAGTCTCCGAGGGGAGGGGATCATGCTCTGCTTTAGTACGTCACAGTACATGTTGGCATTCATGGTTCCCTCAATGAATTCTCCCCAGTGCCAGCAGCTCTCATACAGTCCTAGACCATGACAATCCCACCACCATGCTTAATTGTAGGCAAGACACACTTGTCTTCTTACTCCTCACCTGGTTGCCGCCACACATGCTTGACACTAGAGGTCGATTGATATGGATTTTTCTCTGGCCGATGCCGATATTTAGAAATCGCGGCGGCCGATGGCCAATATATGATATACATTTTTTGGGCCGATATGTTAAGCCGATTTTTTTTTTTCCCCCTTCATCTCATAAAATCTAACAGTTAGACCACTTTCACAATGGGGCGTTTTTCAGGCGCTTTTGGGCTAAAAATAGCGCCTGTAAAGTGCCTGTAAAACGGCTCCCCTGCAGTCTCAGTGTGAAAGCCCGAGTGCTATGACAACGAGGCAATGCGCTGGCAGGATGTTAAAAAAGTCCTGCAAGCAGCATCTATGGAGCATTGTATACCGCTCCTCCACCATTCCTGCCCATTGAAATAAATGCGCACAGCTGCCGAAGCGCCAGCAAAGCGTTTCGGCAGCGGCGCTTCACGGGCGCATTCAACCCCTTCCTCGGGCACTAGCTGGGTTATAAGAGCCCCGCTAGCAGCCGAATAGCGCCGCTAAAACGACGGTAAAGCGCCGCTAAAACTAGCAGTGTTTTACCGTCAACGCCTGCCCGCTCCAGTGTGAAAGCAGTAATAAGTGATACAGAAAATTTCTTACATTTAAACAGGTAATCAAAACTTTTGGACGAAAAAAAATGGGCTAACTTTACTGCTTAGTTTTTTTTTTTTTAATTCATTAGTGTATTTTTTCCCCAAAAAATTGCGTTTGAAAGACCGCTGCGCAAATACCGTGACACAAAATATTGCAGCAACCGCTATTTTATTCCCTAGGGTCTCTGCTAAAAAAAATATATATATAATTTTTGGGGGTTCTAAGTGATTTTCTAGCAGAAAATACAGGATTTTTACGTGTAAGCAACAAATGTCAGGAAAGATTTAGTCTTTAAATGGTTAAACTGAGAACTCCTACACACACAGTTCAGTTCATTGACAAGTGGAAACATTGTATCTTTTTAGTTTCTTTTATCAGACTTGGCAGGCTGCCCAGAAAGGATAGAAGTCCCTCCACAGAAGACTTCAGACAACTTGCATTGACTTCTATTACAGAAGTCATTTGCAAGTCGTGTTGAAGTTATAATCGGCCTTTTTTAATCAGCACAATCGGCCGATGCCGATTAATTAAAAAACGCCAACTGTCGGCCGATATATCGGCTGACCTCTACTTGACACCATCTGAACCAAATAAGTTTATCTTGTCTCAGACCACAGGACATGGTTGCAGTAATCCATTTCCTTTGTCTGGTTGTCTTCAGCAAACTGTTTGCGGGCTTTGTTCTGCATCATATATAGAGGAGGCTTTCCTTCTGGGACGACAGCCATGTAGACCAATTTGATGCAGTGTGCGGCATATGGTCTGGGCACTGACAGGCTGACCCCCACCCCTTCAACCTCTGCAGCACTCATAACGTCCATTTCCAAAAGACAACCTCTGGATATGACGTTGAGCATGTGCACCCAACTTCTTTGGTCGACCATGGCAAGGCCTGATCTGAGTGAATCCTGTCCTGTTAAACCACTGTATGGTCTTGGCCACTGGTATGAGAGAGAGCGATGACAGCAAATTTAACACAACTGCTCCCCATTCACACCTGAGACCTTGTAACACTAACAAGTCACATGACACCAGGGAGGGAAAATGGCTAATTTGGACATTTTCACTTAGGGGTGTACTCACTTTTGTTGCCAGCGGTTTAGACATTAATGGCTGTGTATGGAGTTATTTTGAGGGGACAGCAAATTTACACAGTTATACAAGCTGTACACTCACTACCTTACATTGTAGCAAAGCGTCATATCTTCAGTGTGAGGGGTGTACGTGTGTGTATGTATATATATATATATATATATATATATATATATATATATATATATATATATATATATATATATATATATATACACATACATACACATACATATATACACACACACACATACACACACATATACACACACACACACATATATATATATATATATATACACACACACACCATAGTGTAAACCAATCAATATACGCTTATTGGGATTTTATTTTTTTACCAAAAATATGTAGTAGAATACATACTGGTCTAAATATATGAAAACATTTGATTTTTTAAATTTTAATTGATAGGTTTTATAGCAGAAAGTAAAAAATATTGTTTTTCAAACTTTTGTCTTTTTTCATTTATAGCGCAAAAAATAAACCCAGTGGTGATCAAATACCACCAAAAGAAAGCACTATTTGTGTGAAAAAAATTATTCCAATTTCATTTGTGTACAGCGTTGCATGACCAAGCATTTAGTTAAAGTAAAGCATTGCCAAAAAAGCAAAAAAATGGCCTGGCCAGGAAGGGGGGGGTACCTGCTTAGCGAATTTCAACTGGTTCTAGCAATTTAAAATTTTGCAATGTGTTTGCCCATCTTTAGAATAATTCCAGATTGAGTGCATTCCAGCACCTGGCAACCCCAGACCATGCGCCACATGTTGGGCTCCAGCAAATTAAAGTAGCTATAGCCCAAATATTTATTTATTTATTTTTTGTAATAGAGTAGAGAGAGGGGGTTTAGAATGGGAATCAGCAACAGGTTGATCATAATCTACTTTTCAATCACAGTCATGTTGGGGCATGGAAGGTTTTGAAGAATTTCCCAGGCCCTGGTCTCCCCAAGGCTGAGAAACACTGATCTAGAGGCTGCTGGAAAAGTTCACACAAGTGAAGAGCAACTCCTGTGCTCTCAGACCAGCACTCATTGCACACAGAGAAGCATGAGAAATTCCTGCATTAACCGTTAACACAAATGTAAAATAAAAATGTTTTGTTAGGGCCATTTCCCCACTGGAGAGATTCCCCATTACTTTCTGTTGGGATAAAAAGCGATGGGAAATCTCTCTAATGGGGACACTGATCGCAAATCAAAATCTAACAGAGGTTATATCTTTTCGTCCTTCTGACAATATGGTCAGGATCCACCCACATGCCTGGACCGGCATCCGACTCAGCCTCTCAGTGATGCCGCCGAGAGCTTAAACCAGCCGCTCCCGCCTGCTTCACAGACCAGCTCTCCAGTGAGCGCGGGGAGGCAGGGCAGAGGGCCGATGACCGACAGTCACCAAATCTCTGGTCAAGGAGCCCTAAGAACCGAGCGATCGGCGGTGTCTGATTGCTCGGTTCTCAGTGTCAGAGCCGACGTGTTTGTTGTGTCTCAACTAGGGGACTTCTCTTCACTCTCTGTCCTTTTGGAGTATCAGTGCTACTAAACTGAACGTGTACCTGCTTTCGGACTACATACCATGTTTGCAGTGTGGTTTTCAACAAAGTCTTCTTGCACTTGTCCTTGCTGGACCTGAGTTAAAGATGCTGACAATTCGGTCATTAAGACACGTTGAAATTTTCTTCTATAGTAAAATCTGTAAGGAAAAATGACAAAATAAAATTACTAAGCCCATAAAGTAATATACTTGCTGACAGTTTTTTTTTTCCCTGTGGTCTAGATCACCTTTAGACCACAGAAGCAGTGACAGAACAAAGCTTCCCAATAAAACATATGCTCCTAATAAAATCCTATGAGTACACCACCCATTCTGGACTCCCGCTTAGTAAGCACCCAGAATAATACTGTGATAGGTGTGCCCTGAATGGGACCAGAACTAAAAGCTTTGGCTGGTGAATGCAATATCATTAAAAAATATATGGACAACATTTATTTTCATTACAAAAAATACTGAAGGTTCTATGGAGCAACATTTATCTAGTGTGGTTTAAGACCACCCTAAAATTGAGGGGTGTAACTATTACAGACAGGATTGCTTCACTTGCATATGTAATGCACATGCAAAAACCTACTTTTGATTAACCACTTCAGCCCCGGACCATTTGGCTGTGTACAGGGCCCCGAAAACCAATCACCGCCTTTAGGATTTCTAAGGGCATACATTTTTGATTTCACTCCTCACTACCTATCACAGTTTTGAAGGCCATAAAATGCCCAGATGGCACCCCCCCCCCCCCAAATGACCCCATTTTGGAAAGTAGACACTCCAAGCTATTTGCTGAGGGGCATGTTGAGTATTCTGCAGCTCTCATTTGTTTTTGAAAATGAAGAAAGAAAAGGAAAACATTTTTTTTTCTTTTTTCAATTTCCAAAACTTTGCGACAAAAAGCGAGGTCTGCAAAATACTTACCATACCTCTCAGCTTGGGGTGTCTACTTTCCAAAATGGGGTCATTTGGGGGGGGGATTTCTGCCATCTGGGCATTCCATGGCCTCCGAAACTGTGATAGACAGTGAGGAGTGAAATCAAAAATTTACACCCTTAGAAAGCCTGAAGGCGGTGATTGGTTTTCGGGGTCCCATACGCGGCTAGGCTCCCAAAAAGTCTCATAGATGTGGTATCCCCGTACTCAGGAGAAGCAACAGAATGTATTTTGGGGTGTAATTTCACATATTCCCATGGCATGTTTGAGCAATATATCATTTAGTGACAACTTAGTGCAAAAAAAAAAATTGTCTTTTTCCCGCAACTTGTGTCAAAATATAAAATATTCCATGGACTCGACATGCCTCTCAGCAAATAGCTTGGGGTGTCTACTTTCCAAAATGGGGTCATTTTGGGGGGTTTGAACTGTCCTGGCATTTTAGGCACAACATTTAGAAGCTTATGTCACACATCACCCACTCTTCTAACCACTTGAAGACAAAGCCCTTTCTGACATTTTTTGTTTACATGAAAAAATATTTTTTTTTTTGCAAGAAAATTACTTTGAACCCCCACACACTATATATTTTTTAAAGCAAAGGCCCTACAGATTAAAATGGTGGGCGTTTATTTTTTCCCACACAGTATTTGCGCAGCAATTTTTCAATCACATTTTTTTGGGGAAAAAAAAAAAAAAAAACACTTTTTAATTTTAATGCACTTAAAAACACTATATTGCCCAAATGTTTGATGAAATAAAAAAGGATGATCTTAGGACGAGTACATGGATACCAAACACGACATGCTTTATAATTGCGTACAAACGTGCGGCAGCGACAAACTGCGTACATTTAGCCTTTAACAGCAATTACAGGTTACCACTTTAAATTTACGGAGGAGGTCTACTGCTAAAATTACTGCCCTGGATCTGACCTTTGCGGTGATACCTTACATACATGGTGCAATTGCTGTTTACAGTTGACGCCAGACCGACGCTTGCGCTCACCTTTGCGCCTTTTTTATTTTATTTAGCTTTTTATTTTATTTTTAAACTGTTCCTTTCATTTTTTTTTTTTTTTTTAAATCATTTTTGTTGTTATCTCAGAGAATGTATATATCCCCTATGATAGCAATAGGTAGTGACAGGTACTCTTTAAAAAAAAAAATTGGGGTCTATTAGACCCTAGATCTCTCCTCTGCCCTCAAAGCATCTGACCACACCAAGATCGGTGTGATAAAATACTTTCCCAATGGCGCTGTTTACATCTGGCGAAATCTAAGTAATGAAATGCTCATAGCTTCCTCTTTCTTAGGCCATAGAGATGATTGGAACCGTTCTGGTCACTGATCAGCTCTATGGTCAGCTGGTGGAACCACCGGCTGCATTCTCAGGTTCCCTGTTGGGACAGGAGAAACAGAGAAAATCATAGAAGACGGTGCGAGGGGGGGACATTCCCTCCCACTGCTTGTAAAAGCAGTCTAGAGGCTAATTAGCCGCTAGGATTGTTTTTACATGAAAGCCAACCGCTGGCTGGAAAGAATGATACCAAGATGATACCTAAACCCGCAGGCATCATTCTGGTATAACCATTCAAAGTCCAGCAACATACCAGTATGTTGCTAGTCCTTGTTGGGCATACATTGTAATCTTTTTTTTTCATGCAGCCTGTAGGCTTAACGAAAAAAAAAAAAGATCAGTGGGTATGCCCACCATTAGAATACCTCCCTTCATCCACCCACTTCTAATAATGGGAATACATGCACCATTTTGTTTTTAACTGTGGTGGTGAAATCACCTCCTACAGCGCTGGAGTCACGGCTTTATGTATCGTGGGAGCAAACATCGTTGCTGTCAAGATAAATACGCGCTGCAGCTGAATGGTGTACCTGCTAAGCAAATGATGGTTAATAATAAAACAAACATTACAGTATAACATACCACACCTGCAAAGCAAATACAATAACACATAGTAAAAATAAAACAGAGAACGATAGATATAGAACATTAGTGAGCGGACAGTAGAGAGCGAACATAAGAGAGAGAACAATAGAGAGAAGAAAAATACAACCACAACTATTTTTTGCTTTTTTATTTTTTGTGTGTGTGTTTCTTTTTTCACTTTTATAAAAAAAAAAAAAAAAAAAAAAAAAAACTATAAAACTGAACATTGCAGATTAGGGTATCTCAACATGTGATGGCCATCATGTCTTTCGAGACCCTGTGTACATGTGCCTATGACTGTGTGGGGCTGTACCCTACGCTAATACTCAACTAGTGTGTGATAACGTTTGAAACAGTCACCAATGCAAAGACCAGGTTGGTCAGAACAGGAGGAACAATAAAAGCGGGTGTCACGCCTAAATCCACGCTTTCTACAGGACACTTTCTTTGGATAGGGGTACCAGAAAGGACATGCGGAAAATGCCTCTCATGCAGCCTGCTTACTGCATTTGCGTCGGGAAGTTGGGCCAGAGCACCGTTAGGAAACAGAAGGGCTCTGATGATCTCTTCCTGGAATTTAAGGAAGGATCCAGGTCGTCCTGAACCTCTGTATAGCATATGAGCGTTCAGCAAAGCCAATTGAAATAAGTATACATACACTTTTTTTTTTTAACCAGCGTCTGGCCTTACGGGCAATTTGGTACGGCGCCAACAACTGGTCATTGAGGTCCACCCCTCCCATATTGAGGTTATATTCGTGGACACAGAGGGGTTTCTCCACAACACCAGTCGCCGTAGAAATTTGGACTGTCGTGTCTGCGTGAAGGGAGGAAAGAACGTAAACATTCTTATTATCCTTCCATTTCACAGCGAGCAAATTACTACATCTCAAGCAGGCTCTCTCCCCCAGCCTAAGACGGGAATCTACAAGCTGGTAGGAAAAGCCCGGCGATTAGATCGCACGGTGCCACATGCGCCAATTTGATGATCAAACAAGTGACTAAAAAGTGGCACGCTTGTGTAATAATTGTCCTCATACAAGTGGTACCACTTTCCGAATAAGGGTGACACCAAGTCCCACACTATCTTACCAGCGCTTCCTATGTAGTCAGGGCAGTTCAGCAGCTCTATGCGACTATCTCTTCCCTCGTAAACCATAAAACTACATGTATAGCCTGTGACCCTGTCACAGAGCTTATACATCTTGACCCTGTATCTGGCACGCTTGCTGGGAAGATACTGTTTGAATAACAAGCGGCCAGAGAACTTAATCAGGGACTCGTCAACGCAGACAACTTGATGGGGAGTAAACAAGGCTGCAAAACGTTGGTTGAAGTGGTTTACGAGGGGTCGAATTTTGTAGAGCCAATTAAATTCAGGGTCACCCCGAGGACGACAGAGTTCATTGTTGTTGAAATGCATGAACCGCAAGATCTGCTCGTATCGTGTCCTGGTCAGGGAGGCAGAGAACACGGGCGTATGGTCAATTTGGTCAGTGGACCAATATGACTGCAACTCACTCTTTTTAGTTACGCCCATGTTGAGGGATAGGCCCAGGAAGATGTTAAATTCATGAGACCGTAATTGGTCTCCAATCTCTGGCAAGGGTCAGCTGGGGATTAGCGACGATGAATTGACCAGCATACAAATTGCTTTGGTCCACAATAGATCTATAGAGATCTTCGGTGAAAAACAGCGAATAAAAATCAAGTGACATAAAATCAACTGCTTCCACCTTAATTCCAGGTTGGCTAGTGAATGGGGGAAGTACGAGTGCTGCAGAAGTGATGGGTTCCCAATTAGGATTGGCGAATGCAGCAGGAAGGGCACTATGGGCCTGTCTTTGTCTTCTTCTTGGTGTCAGCTTGAACTGCACTTATGGGACTTGCCACGTCACCAAGTGTTACTTCAGTGCTAGATGTATGACCAGGATGTACTAGGCCGCTGGTGCTTGCCAGTTCACCGGAAGGAATAGCAGTGCTAGTACTGGTTCTCTGCTCCATACCAGGGACCTGCGGTTCTTGCACCTCAACGACAGCAGAAAAAGATCGGGGTCTGGTACGCCTGACCTTGGCAGGGACCACAACTCCGTCGTCAGAGCTATCTGTCAGGGTGCCACTGCTGTCTACAGGTTCGTATTCTGAGCCTGAATCTGACAGATGAGTGACTTCCTCTTCACTATCTGTCATGCTCAGAAACGTGTAGGCCTCTTCACTAGTGAACCTTTGATCTGACATTTTGATCTCTAAATTTACTGGTACAGTAGTGAGACTCACAGGTAAAAAAGCTCCTGTTAGCGAGTGATTCAAACGCTACCAAAAACTGTTAGCCTTCGCAGGGATCAGGATTGACTCTGCGAACGCAGCAGTTATGTGTGTTGTGTTTTGTAAGTGACAGTGATCGATTGATACTGCACTTGGGTGGGCGGGGCTGGGCTGGGCTGGGCGGAGGGGCTAAAACGCAGGTGCTAGCAGGTATCTGAGCTGATCCCGCTAACACTGCGTTTTTGGGAACCCTAAACTGTTGGGGACATTAGTATAGATCTGATCAGATCAGATATTGATCCGTTCAGATACTATACTACTAAGGGAGGCGTATGGTGCGTGCATGGGTGTTAGCACTACTGGCACTAATCTGACGCTGCCTGGGGCGACGCAGACCCTGTGTGACGCTAAAACCTAACTTTGATCACCCGCTGGGTGATTAGGGGGTTAAACGTTTATTGAGTAAAATATGGCGAGTGCCCTGATGCTATTAGAAAAAAATATATAGTAATCTATCTAAACTGCGTCATCCGTGACACTTATGTGATCACAGGTGACAGGGGGTAATCAAGGGGTTAAACCTTTATGGGGGGGGTGGTCCCTAAACCTATCTGGGCATAATACTAATTACCCCAACACTGATTAGTGTCACTAATGACACTAGTACAGTGATCAAAAAAAAAAAAAAAAAATCTGATTGCTGTACTGGGTGTGAGACACAGTGACAGGTGGTGAAGGGGTTAATTTTGTGTGAATACGTGACCTGGTGTCAGTGCAGTGTTGGTGCACTTACTTGGATGTCTTCTCTCCTCTCAGTGAATGTGAAAAGTGTGTCATTTTCCTTCCACTTCACAATTATGTGCCACTTTGCGTTGGTTTATCACATAAAATTTCAACAAAATACATTTACATTATTGGTTGTAACATGACAGAATTTCAAGGGGTATGAACACACTTTCAAGGCACTGTGTATGAAGATAGATAGATAGATTAGATAGATAGATTAGATAGATTAGATAGATAGACAGACATACACAGTGCCTTGAAAGTGTATTCATACCCCATGAAATTTTCCATATTTTGCCATGTTACAACCAATAACGTAAATGTATTTTATTGAGATTTTGTGTGATAGATCAACACAAAGTAGCACATAATTGTGAAGTGGAAAGAAAATGATAAACGATGTTCCAAATTTTTGACAAATATGTTAAAAGTGTGGCGTGCATTTGTAGTCAACCCCCTGAGTCAATTCTTTGTAGAACCATCTTTTGCTGCAAGTCTTTTTGGGGGATGTCTCTACCAGCTTTGCACATCTAGGAGAGTCACATTTTTTCCCATTCTTCTTTGCAAAAAAGCTTAAGCTCTGTCAGCTTGTGGATGGGTACTTGCTGTCCTTGCATACAAAGCTTAACCAGAGATGACCAGCAGCCTGATCTCCTTGAAGAGGCATCAGGGGGATCTGTAGCAAAGCATGGCGTAAGTCTGCTGCAGTGAGAAGTATGCCAAGTATTACAGCTTATTCCTCCACCCCTCAACTTAAAGCGGAACTAAACTCTCCTATTCTCAAGAGATAAGGAAGCTGCCATCTTAGCCTCTGTTTGATCTGCAGTTGCCAAGGTGCTGCATATGCGATCAGCTATGACACCAGCTATTCAATGGCTTGACAGTACTTCAGAGAGCTAACAAACACACTAGTAACTGTCATATTTCAAGACATGTCTTGAATGTAACAGTTTTGGGAAGCAGTTAAATTGGAGGGTTGAGGCCCCATTCACACCTGAGCGTTTTGTAGCTTGAAGCGAAGCTACAAAACGGTGGAGGGGAAAAAATCCATTATTCTCTATGGAGATGGTTCACATCTCCACTCCAAGGTCGCCTGAAGCCCTATGCCTTAAAGTGGAGTTCCACCCACTTTTACAACTCTTCAGCATCCCTCACTAAACTGTGCACTGTAAACGAATTGGATTTTTTTAAATTTTTTTCTCAGCACCTACTGTATATCTGCTGTATTCATTTTTCACTTCCTCCTCCCTGGCCGTGGCCCATCGCATCATTTCCTGTTTGCAATGGCTTCTGGGAAGGGGAGGCAACTTCCTCTGACACTGCCGTTGCCGTTATGGAAACCTGACCTGAAACCTATTACACTGCTTGTGCTGCACTGAGCATGTGCGAGATCTGCAAGAATGAGATCCAGGAAGAAATACAGTCTGGCTTCAGATGCCCACACTTAAGATGGCCACGGCCTGCTGTAAGTTTGTAAAATAACAAAGTACTCCTATAAACTAACAAAACAGACCTTAGTTTACAGACTAACTTTACTAGAATACATTACGCTTGTGTATTATAGGGGTATTTTTATTTAAAAAGTATCATTTCGGCCGGAACACCACTTTAAGCTCAAACAAGTTCTGGACCCTTTTTTGTCGCTCGAATCGAGCAGATTTGGGCGTTTTTGGAGCAGGAAGCAGATGACAACATAGCAACAAATAATGAAACAGATGATCATTTTTCCTATTGGCTAATAAAAAAACGCCAAAGCTCAAAAACGCTGCATGGACACGCGCAAATACGCTCGACAAAATGCGTGACAAAACGCCGGAAAAAAGCTCAAACTCGCCACACTCAGGTGTGAATGGGGCCTTAGTTTTACTGTATTTAAGCCTGGCAGTAAAGGACCCACTTCGAGAATATTTATTTTCTGGTGCCTGGCGTGCGGCTTTAAGGGTCAGTCCAAACAGTTTTTTTTCATGGATAGCGCTGGTGAGTTGTCAACTGATGGATTTCTCTCTCAGTTACTCTAAAATAAGAACTTTGCACTTCTGTTCCAAGGTCTACATACAACATAAACATAACAATAAAGTATAATGCACAAAAGGATAATCCATGTCTTCGATCTCTGTGTGGCCTTCCCTGCTTGAAAGATTCCTCCATCCACCTCATTTTTTTTTTTTTTTTTTTTTTGTTCAGCCCAGGGGCAAAAAAAGCAAACTATGTATGCCCAGCTTAAGAGTAACTCACCCCCAGGCGGCCAGAGATAAAAACCTTCCTGTGAGATAAAAAGGTGATGGGTGCCGGTAGCATGCACCCAATCTCCTTTATAACATCCTGCTAAATTATGCTTTTTTGCAGCATCCATTTTACACTAGGGAGTGGGAAAATTAGTTTAGCCATTCCACCTCAGATTAATATTGGGAAACAAATCATTCCTTCTGAGCTGGCTCTAGGCAGTCATGTGCAGGCAAGGAATACTAAAATTCTCTGTGGTTCTGCTGCCCTTCCACATTGCATAAAATCTTTCCATGGTGCTGGAGATGTGGAGATGCTGATGGAATCATACTTTGTATCTGGTGGACCTGCAGGTAGATTAGACTACTTTGGTGATCCATCTACGACCAGTGTACAAAGAAACCCTAGAGCAGCGATGGCAAACCTTGGCCCCCCAGATGTTTTGGAACTACATATCCCATGATTCCCCAGCACTCTGCAGTGCAGTTGAGCATCATGAGAAATGTAGTTCCAAAACATCTGGGGTTCCAAGGTTCACCATCACTGCCCTAGTGGTTGCCTTCCTCTCCATAATCCCTGGCCCCCTTATGGAGGCCAAGAAAGGCCTACTGAGATTTTTCCTCTCACCTGGTAGAACACCAGAGATCCACATTTGTTTCTAGTATAGAAGGCTGGACAGCTGAACTGAATCTCATGTGAATGGAAGAACTGACAACTACTTTATTGTTTGTCTGCCTCCCCAACTGTTCCTGTTAGGGGTACAGATGCGCCTCCTCTCCATAGTCGCATTGTACCTTTCACTCTTAATGTGTCATGAAATATTCTCTCTTTAGATATGTTTTGTATCCTGCATCACACATTCTTTTAGGGACATATTTTGGAACTTGTAAAATCTGTCAATTTTGCAAAACTCGAATAAAAGGTTTATGTAAAAAAAAAAAAAAAAAAATTAAAGACAAGCCAATAGGTGATTCAGTTCACCAGACACTACCAAAAACTTGTACAAGTATGATATTAAAATGTTCACAGCATGTGTGTCGCCTTGAGCCATTGTGCGTACATTTTCTGATACAATAGTGCATTGGTGTGACATTCAAACTTAAAGTGGTCGTAAAAAGGCAGAACATTTTCCCAATGCATTAAGATAAAAAGCCTTCTGTGTGCAGCAGCTCCCCTCAGCCCCCCTAATACTTACCTGAGGCCCCCCTTGATCCAGCGATGCTGCACGAGAGACTCAGCTGTCCAGGATTCCCTTCACATTGGCTGAGACAGCAGTGAAGCGTCATTGGCTCCCGCTGCTGTCAAAGTCAGTGAACCAGTGAGGAGAGAAAGAGGGCAGAGCTGAGGCTCCATTGTCTGAATGGACACAAGGATCTGCGGCTCGGCTGCCCCCAAAGCAAGCTGCTTGCTGTAGGGGGCACTCAACAGGAGGGAGGGGCCAGGACCCCTGAAGAGGGACACAAAAAGAGGAGGATCGGGGGTGCTCTGTACAAAACCACTACACAGAGCAGGCAAATATAACATGTATGTTATTTTTAACGAAAATAAATAAACAAGACTTTAGTATTCCTTTAACAGCAAATCGTAATGTAAAATTGCTCATGTTACCACAATGCACAAGTGTGAATTCACACCACAAAAAAGTGCTCAATATAGAGTATTTGAATTAACCAAATTTTACTTACATACCTGTACAGCAGAATTCTGTGGTCATCTACGTAAAATGGTCGGTTAGCTTGTTACTTTGAACTGCTCGTAGCAGTAACCTGCAACTTACGTAATGACCAGTCTAGAACTGCCACTGCTGGAGACAAAAAAAAAAAGAAGAAGACATGGAATTTTACTTTATGGGATTCAATGTGACATATTAAAAGGAAAATATGAACCATAATATCAGACACACACTTTTCAGACACCCCCTCCCTTTCCACAGAACATTCAAATTAGGTATTAGATACAAAAACCTTGCGACCTGTTAAATTGCTTTTGGTGTCTCTCAAAGTAAAGGTGACAGCAAATCCCTGTGTCCCAGCGCATGGAGTGCAGAATTGTCCTAATAACAATCCACAAGGCAAGGATCTTTACTGTGTGGCCTGCCCCGCTACACACAGCCTCTACCTGTAATATTCAGGGTCATACCCTCCCACGGGTGCCGCAGACTATTTTAATGAAAAGCCTGTCCACCAACCTCTGAAGATTTCTGGCAGAGGGTGCTGTAGGTAAGACCTATAATGAACAGCACACACATCCTTTCACGTTCAGACATTTGATTTAACCAAAAAAGAAGCCAAACAAAACCCAGGTGCAGAAACAAGTGTATACTGAACATAAGAGAGTGGACGTATATTCATGTAACACTGCAATGCCCATACAAGATTAGACATGCAAAGTAAACCATTTGTATAGCTTTTAAGCAGAGCAATAACTTTAAAAATAACATAGTATTTCTCAAACCTGTTTGACAGCACAAGATTTCAAGACATCTGGAAAGAAAGATTTAGATGTACACGGAATACAAACATTTGGAACCTGGATTATGAACATGTCTGGGCTATTCAAAAAAAAACCCCCGACATGACGAGGCAAGCCTGTTTCCTTACACAACATCCTGTAACAGGGCCAGCTAGGCTAAAAGCAAGAGCTCCTATGGACAGGCTTCGTTGGATGCTGCCTTCTGGATGTGACCACAGCACTGCTTAAATACATTTGTTTCAAAACAAAACACAGCAAAGCCTGTATTTGACCTGCTTTGCCTACCATGCAAATGCATCTCAATAGGTCATGCTTCACGCAAAGAAAGGCAACGAAGAGCTCAACAGTCATCTACACCTAACCACTGAAGTAAATAGGGATTTGCAGAGATGTCGTAAAAACACGTGTTCCAACTACAAAGCCCAGCCATATAAACCCTAGGGGGTACTAAGAGTATAATGAAGCTGCAAGCACAATCCTAGACCTCTCCCATTCTAGAGGTCTGACAAACCCTGGGCACAGCAGAATTTATTTTTAGTAAACCTGTTATGAAAGAAACAAGGAGGCTGTAATAACTAATGATGCTAGGAGCCTGGTTTTCATACAAACCCCTTGACCAATGTTTGAGTAAGTGGTCCCCAAAATATATAAAAATATAGATTCCTTTTCTTTGATTTTCCGAATTTACACAGTTGTTTCAGGTCAGTGACTTTCATATAATTTAAAGTGGTTGTAGAAGCTGAAGGTTTTTTACCTTCATGCATTCTATGAAGGTAAAAAAAACCTGTGTGCCACTCTGCCCACAGCTCACCTGAGCCCTCTTGGTCCAGCAATGTGCACGAGAGCCTTGACTGTCCTGGGGCTCCCTCTCCTAATTGGCTGATACAGCAGCAGGAGCCATTGGCTCCCACTGCCATCAATCCAAGCCAGTGAGCCAATGAAGAGAGTGGGGGTGGGGCCAAGCCACAGCTCTGTGTGTCTTATGGATGCATAGAGCAGGGTTTGGGAGTGAACATGCACCAGTGTCCCCACAGCAAGCAGCTTGCTATGGGGACACTGGTCAAGGGTGAAAAACCAGAATGCCGGCTAGGGACCTGAGAAGAGGAGGATCGGTGCTGTTCTGTGCAAAACCACTGTACAGATGGCAAGTATAATGTTTTGGTTTTTTTTTTTTAAACTTTAATACCACTTTAAAATGTGTCAACTTGACAGCTACATAACAAGCATTTTCAGAAGGTAGTCAGCAATGGCAGCGCCAGCATTTATTTCACAAAAGATTTATTTCACCTTTACCAAAAAAATGCCTATGCAGATATGCACCTGTATCCTATGCACCTGTAGATGTAAAAAACAAACAAAAACAAAAAAAACAAAACAAAACACTATAAACCACACACACATAGATTGGACTTGATGGACTTGTGTCTTTTTTCAACCTCACCTACTATGTAACTGGGTAGTTCTGACTAAAGTTGAATAATGCCCTTGCTAATGGTGTAGACCATTTACATGGCAGTTTTTGAAAGCTTAAAAGCGTCAAAGGTAAGTCTAATATGGTAGCAATAAAGTTACAGCGTTTTGGGTACTATAATGCAGAATATCTACAAGCATATTAGTGATTTGTCCTACTTCCTTCAATAGGTTTCCATATTGATCAGTTACCTCATCAAATACCAAACATGCCAAAAACAAGGCTCTGACTTCCTAGTAGGAACTTTCTATTTGCATATTAGTGTACTCTAGGTCAGTTTCACAGGTACGTTGTATGACAACTTGTTATGCAGCAAGCAGCTGTGACTACCAGAATTCCTTCAGAGGTAAGGAAGGTTGGAATGGTTCTACCTATTATGTAAAACACTTTGGAATAAGGTTGCCTGATATAAATGAACACATTACATGAAAATAAACTTTATAGCCCTTTAACACCCAGTGCTCATCAGAGAACTATTCCAGAGATGACCTACTACAATGCATGACAATAAAACATCATTATAACTGCAAAAAACTATTCAAAATATACCACCTTTAAAAAAAAAAAAAAAAAAAAAAACACATCGACTAAAAAGCAGTTTTTAAGCCACTTTGAGTTTGAGAAAACGTGCCTAAATTTCACAAGCTAAAGAGAAATATTTTTGATTACAAACATTAACTTCATGGTCACAGAAAGTCAAGCTGTCTAGAAACGTTTGTAAAAAGTGAAGAAACTTCTGTTTTCTGAATTTCTACATAAGGCTCGATTCACGTTTGCATGTTGCTTTTAACAGTTTCTGCAGTGCATTGTGCTACGCTTTCTGCTTTTTTTTTTTTGGGGGGGCGGGGGGGGGGGGGATTTGTTGTTGGGCAAATTTAAAAAATGTAAATAGCAGCAAAAAAGCACTACATACTTTTCTGCAGCTTCTCTATTAAAATCTACACAAAAAAAAAAAAAAAAGCACCGTTTTGTATTTAACCGCTTGTCGACCACCTCACGCAGATATACTGCGGCAGAAGGGCTCGTACAGGCAGAATCATGTACCTGTACATTCCCCTGTAAGAGGCGGCCCGCGGCAAGCTCAGTGAGTCGGGTCACAGGTCCCGCGGACTCAATCGCCACAGGGATACCCGCAATCGCCTCACGGGGAGGAAGAACGGGGAGATGCTGATGTAAACAAGCATCTCCCCGTTCTGCCTAGTGACAGTGTCACTGATCTCTGCTCCCTGTCATCGGAGCAGAGATCAGTGACGTGTCACACACAGCCCAGCCCCCCCCAGTTAGAAACACGCCCCTAGGACACACTTAACCCCTACACTGCCACCTAGTGGTTAACCCCTTCACTGCCAGTGTCATTTACACAGGAATCAGTGCATTTGTATAGCACCGATTGCTGTATAAATGACAATGGTCCCAAAAATGTGTCAAAAATGACCGATGTGTCCGCCATAACGTCGCAGTCACGATAAAAATCACTGATCGCCGCCATTTAAAAAAAAAAAAAAAAAAATTATTAAATAAAAATGCCATAAAACTATCCCCTATTTTGTAAACGCTTTAACTTTTGCGCAAACCGATCAATAATCACTTATTGCGATTTTTTTTGCCAAAAATATGTAGAAGAATACGTATCGGCCTAAACTGAGGAAAAAAAACTGTTTTTTTATATATTTTTGGTCGATATTTATTATTGCAAAAAGTAAAAAATAATGCGTTTTTTTCAAAATTGTTTGGTTTGGTTTGGGAGCCACGTCGCGCAATTCTCAGTTAAAGTGACGCAGTGCCGAATCGCAAAAAGTGCTCTGGTCAGGAAGGGGGTAAATTCTTCCGGGGCTGAAGTGGTTAATAAAGTTCCTGACCCTTTTCAGAAACGCAGAGGCACAAAAATGCATTGATGTGAACATGTTCCATAGGAAACCCATGTTTAACCCATTCCCACCAGGCGCATAGCAGATGACGGCCAGGCGGTGGTTCAGTTATCCTGACTGATCGGCGATCGGTGGAGCGGCGTGTCAGCCTGACACACCGCTCCACCGATCTTGGTAAAGAGCCTCCAGCGGAGGCTCTTTACCACGTGATCAGCCGTGTCCAATCACTGCTGATCACGATTTCTATAGGAAGAGCCGTTGATCGGCTTTTCCTCACTCGCGCAGCCCCCCTTAGATGACCACCAGGGATCGCCACTAGGACCACCAGGGAAGGTGGCAACATATGGATGGCCAGGTATGTACCCCATGGCCATCCACATGTGCCCAATCAGTACCCACAAATGGGCACTGATTGGCACCATTATATTGCAGCGATGCCCAGCAATTCCACCCTTAGGGGCATCAGTGCCACCAGTGTCCATCGGTGCCACCTGTCAGTGCCCATCTGTGCCACCCATAAGTACACATCGGTGCCACCTACGAGTGCCACCTATCAGTGCCACCTCATCGGTGCCCATCAGTGCAGCCATATCAGTGCCCGTCATTGAAGAAGAAAACGTACTTATTTACAAAAAATTTTTAACAGAAACAAAGAAAAGCTTGTTTTCAAAATTTTCGGTCTTTTTTTTATTTGTTATTTGCTCAAAAAATAAAAACAGCAGAGGTGATCAAATACCACCAAAAGATAGTTCTATTTGTGGGAACAAAATGATAAAAAATTTGTTTGGGTACAGTGTAGCATGGCCGCGCAATTGTCATTTAAATTGCGACAGCGCTGAAAGCTGAAAATTGGCCTGGGCGGGAAGGTGTCTAAGTGCCTGGTATTGAAGTGGTAAAAAAAAAAAAAAAAGTCCTGTGTTTCCGCAAAAAGCATGAAAAAAGGCATTAGTGTGAATGGAGCCTAAATGTCTTTTTTTTTTAAAAGCACACAGCATTAGTAATGCCTATACAGGTGCTCACTTATGGGGGGGGCACTGTGTGCAGCAGCTCCCCAATACTTACCTGAGCCCCCTCTTGACCCAGCGATGTCCAGAAGAGCCTTGCCTTTTGGCACTCCTAATTGGCCCCTGCTGTTGTCAATCACAGCCAGCGAGCCAAATCAGCAGATGCATGGGGCAGGGCCAAACCGTAGCTCAGTGTCTGAATGGACACACAGAGCAGTGGCTTGGCTCGAATGCTTCCATAACAAGCTGCTTGCTGTGGGGGCACTTCAGCAGGAGGGAGGGGCCAGGAGTGTCAACGTGGGGCCTGAGAAGCCATTCCCCTGTCAGAACACAACAGCTCAGCAGGGGAGATCGCTGTACCAACGTCGAATTGTTAGTACAGTGGCTCCAACCTGGGCTGTCAGTTTTTTCCGTTCAACCCAAAAAATGTAATAGTGTGTACCAGGCTTTCATTTTTTCTGGAACAGGCTGAGATAAATTATTTATTTAGGAAGTTTTACATTGCACATTGAGTGGGTGGGAAGGAGGTATTGTGCGGAGCTGTTTACGTATAATTTATTAACAAGTGGTGTTTGTGGGAATGCACTTCGTGTCAGCAGCAATACACAGCAATTTAAACTACACGGTGCACATACACAACACGTGCAGTGTTTTTTTTTTTTTTTTTGTTTCATCAAAAAAAAAAAAAAAAAAGGGAAGAAGGAGGAAGGAGCATGATAAGTAGATTATATGGGTTTCAATGGCATAGTTCACACCAGCACTGTGCCCTTCAGTTACAGAAAATAATAAAATGTCATTGTATATCATTGTAATGATGTACAATGAACATGTTGCTTTTTTCTAGAACAGAACTATCCTGAAATGCGTGAAAACGCATCAAAAATACATTACAAAAGCACACGCACAAACGCACCCAGAACAGATCTGAGGGAGGACGTTTATGTCGTGTGAACGGGCAGTAAGTTGTCATAATTGTGCTGGGGTTTTGTTTGATTATCTGGGGGTTCAGCCTTTTTTTTTTTTTTGAGATAAAAACCTTTTCTGGAACGTGCAATCCCCTTGCATTGCAGCCGAAGAGAGAAAGGCTGAGCACATTAGCTAGTTTCTTTTTTCTTTGTTTTTTTTAATTAAAGGTGTCTGACTGGGTGATAAACTGCGGGGTGACTTACATGCATGTCAAGAACGCCAGAGACACAGCACCTAACACATGCAAGATTCAAAAAAAAAAAAAAAAAAAAACATGAGTGCCACCTACATAGCCCCTCACACAACCATCTGTGGGGCCTTATACACCAACAAAGAGAGTCAGAGCTCCACACACTCACCATCCATAGTGAGGGCATGTGCCCACCTGCAAGAGCGCCCGAGGCGAGGGACCGCCCGCCAAAGGGGCGCCCGAGGCGAGGGACCGCCCGCCAAAGGGGCGCCCGAGGCGAGGGACCGCCCGCCAAAGGGGCGCCCGAGGCGAGGGACCGCCCGCCAAAGAGGCGCCCGAGGCGAGGGACCGCCCGCCAAAGAGGCGCCCGAGGCGAGGGACCGCCCGCCAAAGAGGCGCCCGTGGCGAGGGACCGCCCGCCAAAGAGGCGCCCGTGGCGAGGGACCGCCCGCCAAAGGGGCGCCCGAGGCGAGGGACCGCCCGCCAAAGGGGCGCCCGAGGCGAGGGACCGCCCGCCAAAGGGGCGCCCGAGGCGAGGGACCGCCCACCAAAGGGGCGCCCGAGGCGAGGGACCGCCCGCCAAAGGGGCGCCCGAGGCGAGGGACCGCCCACACCACAGCAGGGACTTGAGGGTACACACGCCACCCATGACTGACTGACCCCCTCCATTGCAGGCCTCACAGCGGGCAGTGATATCATACATTGTATTACAGACAACACCGGGGTGTCTCACACACATTACTATCATGAGGCACTGAATGCCGGACACACACACATTTCTACCGCCGCCCTCCGCACATGTTCTGCTTCTGAAGAGCCGGAGGACGAGCGCTGGTTTCCGGTGATGGGACTCTCACACAATGAGTTTTACTGCCGAGGAGAAGCATGCTGGATCCGTCCACAGTGCCGCCTCTCCTCGGTCCATCCCTCACCCTCCGCGCCCCAAACACTCACCTCAGAGACCCGCTGCCGCCTCACTCTGACACCCCGAACTACCCCCGACACCAACAACAAAACAATTCTGGAATCAGATGTCCACAACGAACATTTCCGGTTCATGCCCCGCCCCAGAAACGTCATTGGTCGGCTCTGTGCCGACATCTCGGATTGGAAGGAGAATAGGACAAGCCTACCTACAACATTTGTAACTCTTTCGCTCCCGAGGCCGTTTTTGCATTTTTTTTTATTATTTTTTTGCACACATGCTCAAAAATGTATTTTAGTCCTGAAGATTAGGTGAGCCCCCAAACATGTTATATTTTCTGAAAGTAGAGACCCTGGAAAATACAACAGTAGTTACACTTTTTTATGTCACAGGAAACTAGTGCAATGGTTTTACGAATCACAAAATATCTGGAAAAAATGCACTAAAGATAATATTAGAGCACATAAACACAATATATTACCCGATTTTTTTAAGAAACACACTAAAGATGAGGTTGTGCCGTGTAAATAGATATCAAACATGTCAAGTCTTAGAATTGTGCGCCCATGAAATGACGGCAAACTTCAATACCCAATATGTTCCAGAAGCAATGCTTTAAAAGCAGGTCATCAGTTTAGAGTTAATGGTTCATATATCCATATTCAGGGTGTAACGTTACAAATCTATCAGCCCCAGCATGTGGATCTTCTACCCAACCCCCCGCCCCCCACTCTTTGTCACAATCTGCAAAGAACATGGCTATGCAGGACTCCACCCAACAAGCTGCATCATTCATTCACAGAGTTCTGTGATCGGAAAACTACAAGGTTCAGCCGCCTTTGCGGCTGTCTACTTGTAGTTCTCAATGGACTACCATGGCACTGTTGAGCGCTGTGGTCAGCGTCACTAATAAGGCAGTACAGCCGGCCCTCCTGTACTGAGCCTGGGCCCCATCAGTTCAAAAGGGGGGTCCAGGCACCTGTTAAGCAGGAGAGTCGGCTGCACTGTCTTATTGCAGACACCAATCCTCTTCTGTCTCCCACTGCAGCGCTGACAGTTTCTCGTCCTCTTTCTCTCTCCGGCTGCACTGTAAGGGGATTGGTTCTAGCACATGCGCCTCTTTCATTTGCTGTCCAGGCCCCCGTGTGCCCCTTTCGCCTCCAACGCTCCCAGCTTCCCCCTTCTCCTCTCCCGGCAGCAGCTGCTGTAGACTCACAGAGGAATGTCATTTACTGGCATCTTCCTTTCCTGAATGAACACAGTGAGCGATCAGTACCAATCACTCATGTGTCCATTCATCAATTAAGCATAGTAAACCGTGTTTACTATGCTTCAGTTTGTGAATGAGCAGGAAGCCTCAGAGTACTTCCTATTCAATCATCTATGCAGCTGAGGCTGTAGAGAAAGGGACTGATACATCTATGTACTCAGCCACTTTCTGCCGGAGTAGGGGGGGAGGGCCTGTCACGTCGGCTGCATGGGGCCCCGTGATTTCTAACAACAGCCCTGGCTGTGGTAGTTCATTAGTGCTTCCTGCTAGTGTGTAACTGCCCATACGGGGTACAGCCAGACAACTTACACAGAGTCTGCAAAAGCCCTGCATTGCACCCAAGATCTGCTGATCGTAGGTGCAATGCTTTGCAGGCTCCTAATACAAAAAATAATAAATGCACATTTTTTTACCTGCAAAAAGATGTGCTTTTATTACTTTTTGTACAAGGGTGAACTTATCCTTTAAACTCTCCTATCCTTTACAGCCAAAGAAGCAGATTCTGCTTGATCTACAACTGCCTTTGTGCTGTATATGTAATCAGTTATGACACCAGCCATTTGATGGTTTGACAGTTTGGTTGAGGACACAATCAAATGTGACAGCAATCCAGGAATGTAACAGTTTTTTGCAAAAAGATGTGCATTATTTATTTATTTATTTTTTAAAGGTGAACTCATTCTTTAACCGCTTGGGGACCAGCCGCCACAGTTTTACTGCGGCAGGTTGGCTCCGCTGCGCGGAATCACATTATACTACATGATCTCGCGGGGCTTGCATAGCAGGCACACGCATGCACCTGCCGCAAGCTCCGTGAGTCAGATCACGGGTCCCGCGGATAGCCACGATCTTCTCACAGAGAGGAAGAACGGGGAAATGTTAATGTATACAAGCATTTCCCGTTCTGCCTAGTGACAGGAGCATGATCAGTGATGTGTCACACATAGCTCCTCCCCCACACAGTTAGAATCACTTCCTAGGACACACTTAACTCCTACAGCGCTACCCAGTGTTAACCCCTTTACTGCCAGTCACATTTACACAGTAATCAATGCAATTTTAATTGCACTGATCGCTGTATAAATGTGAATGATCCCAAAAATGTGTCAAAATTGTCCGATCTGTCCACCATAATGTCGCAGTCACAATAAAAATTGCAGATCACCGCCATTACTAGTAAAAAAAAAAAAATGTATAAAAATGCCACAAAACTATCCCCTATTTTGTAGATGTAATAACTTTTGCGCAAAAAAATCAATAAACACTTATTGCGATTTTTTTTACCAAAAATATGTAGAAGAATACGTATCGGCCTAAACTGTGGAAAAAAATGGTTTTTTTTATATTTTTTGGGGATATTTATTACAGCAAAAAGTAAAAAATATTGCTTTTTTTTCAAAATTGTCACTCTTTTTTTGTTTATAGCGCAAAAAATAAAAACCGCAGAGGTGATCAAATACCACCAAAAGAAAGCTCTATTTGTGGGAAAAAAATTTGTCAATTTTGTTTGGGAGCCACGCCGCACGACCACGCAATTGTCAGTTAAAGCGACGCAGTGCCGAATCGCAAAAAGTGCTCTGGTCTTTGGCCAGCCAAATCCTCCGGGGCTGAAGTGGTTAATTGATAAGTTCACCCTTTGTTTTTCAAAAAGTTTTTATTCAGCATATCAAAGAATTAAACATACAGTGGAACCTCGGATTACAAGCATAATCCGTTCCAGGAGTATGCTCGTAATTCAATGTACTTGCATATCAAAGCGAGTTTTCCTATTGAAGTCAATGGAAACGAAAATAATTCGTTCCGCATTGACTTCAATGGGATGCAATACCGCATGTGGCCAGAGGCGCTGGAGAGCCTCGGAAACGGCCAAAAAGGCCCGAGGGACACTTCGGCGGACCTCGGCAAACCTCCGAAAGACTCCGTTCACGAGCCTTTCCGAGGTTTGCCGAAGTCAGCCGAACTGTCCTCGGGCCTTTCCGTGCATTTCCGAACAGCGCCAGTCGGCGACTTTTGTCTCTGCTTGGCTCCGGCGCCCCCCACCTCAGGCCAAAAGCGGTACTGCACACCACTTTTGGTCAGAATCCTGCTCGGTTTGCGAGACAACACTCACAAACCGAGTTAGGAATTTTAGAAATACAGTGCTCACTTTGCGAAACGCTCGTTAACCGCGTTACTCGCAAACCGAGGTTCCACTGTATAAGACATCGGGTAGATATTACATCAAGTATATTCAGCAGTGAATTCCACAGTGATCCAGATAACAATATAACTATGAGTATTCCATAACCATAACGTCCCGGATCTCCAACCCTATCCCGGCACCTCAGAATAGTTGCTCTTTTTATTTTTTTTAAACAATATAAACTATTCAGTTCAACCAACCTCCCCCCTAGGGTTGCCACCTTTTCTTCAAGTCAAACCCGAACACTTTAGCGGTGCACAGCAATTTTTTTTTTTATAGTATAAACTATACATATATCTTGCTATTAAATAACATTTCTAATCGTGTGAAGTTAATAACAAGAGTCCCCCTTTACACCAGAGTCCACAGAGTTCCCCTTTTACATCTGAATCCACAGAGTTACCCTTTTACATCTGAACTTGCAGAGTTCCTTTTCACTGTAAGGGGAAACTCTGCAGACTCTGATGTAAGGGAGAACTCTGGGGCCTCTAACATAAGGGATGCTCTGGGAACCCTGATTTAATAGGGGGCACTGAGAACTCTGATGTACAGAGAGGACTCTGATGTAAGGGGAAACACTGTGGCCTCTGGTGTAAAGGGGAACTCTGATTAAGGGGTGCTCTGACAACCCTGATTTACCTTACTGTACTTACTCAGAGGCAGGAGAGAGAAGGGGGAGACTTCAGTCACAGATAGGGACAGATGATGAGCTCACTTACCCCTTGGCAGTCAGCACCTCTCATCCAGGTGTACCTGAGGCTGCTGGGCTTCACATTTCCGGCCCCAACTTTCCTTTTCTGAGGCACAGTGCCGGGGATTAGAGTGTGGGCAGACACAGAGGGGTAGGGGTGGGGGGCAGAGGGGCAGATCGAGCAATCTCTCCTCTGCCTTCTCATGATTCCAAACCTGAACTGTCCGGGTGAATCCTGGACAGGTGGCAACCCCCCCCCACCCCCCCAACTTGCTTTTCAGGTGAAGTAAGTAACCAATCCTCCCTATTCCGTGAAGGGCCGAACCCCAAACCCCCCCCCCCCCCAGGCATTTCAATATTCATTTTATAAAGCCATGGGCAATGGGATACAGTTTTACAGTCTACTACACCCTTCTAACTTCAGTATTTCATTGGTTCAAGCTCATACTACCAACCTCTGGTTGAGCTCTGCCCTTGGGATTATGCTCTTAGGTACACCCACAACTCTGTCCCTTCTTCCTCGAGTGTGCTCTTGGAGTCCACCCATCTAAACCATACCTTCCTTCCTGAATTTCTTGGGAGCACCCCTGGCCTCCTACGTCTTCCTATGTAGAAGTACATCCGCATTTACTACTTTTATCCACATCCCTACTGTCATTTGCTCTCTATAGATCCAGCGTCAGTTTTCTGACACCAAAGTATAAGTCCCTTTTCACCTGGGCGGAAAAAATTCAGCTTCTAGCTGCAAATAGATCAATTTATCTACCGCAGCTAAACTCACACATTGCTTTCCTATGGCCCCATTCACACACTGCATTTAGCAATGGTTTCATTACATGGGGTTTGGTGCAGTTAGAAAAAATACATTTCACTGCGTCCAGGACTGATTTATTGCAGCTATCTGCACATAACAGCAGGTAATCGCAGTGTACTATTTCTCCTACAGATAGCAGCGGCAACAAGGAAAGAAAAACAACAGGAAGCACATCAGAAATGGCAAGAATGTTCCAACGCAGCTAAACACAGCTAATCGCAATGCACAACTGCAAGTGAACGGCCAGAACAGCCGCCCGCGTGAAAGGGGCCTAAGATCCTAAGGAACAGTTTAGTGTATATATTCATCTCCTCCAGGTCAAAGACCCCTAGGAGGCAACACAAGGGGGAGCATATATTAGGTAGTCCAAAGTTATCAGAAATAAATTCAGTCACTTGAGACCATAACAGTCTTATTCTAGGGCATTTCCATACCATATGGATGAAGGTCTCCTCCGTCCCCATACATTTATGGCAGACTGCAGAGTCCCTCTTACGCATTCGGCATAGTCTAGTTGGCGTGTAGTACATCTGGTGAAGTTGAATCATCTTATTTGTGGAAGAGATGGCAGATACAATATAAGTATCCAAAACCTCCTGCCACATCTCCTCAGACAACTCCGGCACAGCAGTCGCCCACCGAGCCCTGGTCTTGGATAGCAAACCTGGGTTCCCAGGATTTACTGCCCTATAAATTTGTTTAGCTGGATCCGGGTCAATCAGAACATGCATGATGCAGCTGAACATAGCAGAAATGCCACGTCCTGGGTATTCAAAACTGTTCCCTCAATTGTGTAAAAGTGGACAATCCGTTGTCCTGGCATATATGATGTAAATATTTCACACCATATTTTTCCCATAGTTGTCCGTCTGTTAATTAAAAAAATTCCTTCAAGGATTTATTACACCACAAAGGATTATTTGGGGATAGACATAAGGGCCCATCCTTCCTCCAGTGGGAACAAAGATCGAATATTGTACCAGGAAGTGCCATGACTGACCCCACCTTCCTCCCCGGGATCCCCTTTCTGTATACCATATTTAGTAAGGTTTCTT
This sequence comes from Aquarana catesbeiana, assembly GCF_042186555.1. Lineage (NCBI taxonomy): Eukaryota > Metazoa > Chordata > Amphibia > Anura > Ranidae > Aquarana > Aquarana catesbeiana. The sequence continues at coordinate 80,096,553 of NC_133336.1, forward strand.
GCGAGGTGGCAATTGCTGCTTCTGATACTTATTGTATCTAAGGAGGCTACTACTCTTGTCCCGGAGTTGTCATGTACAGTTGGAGGTTCACAAAGACTCTCCTTATATTCATCTGTGTACATCGCTCCTGGATAGATCCCGTCTGGTCCACATCTGCCAATTTTAGGATAACTGTTTGTAACATCCCTGCTATAATTTAAGCCAGAATTTTAGTATCCACATTCATCAGCGAGATCGGACGATAGGAGTCACACTCCCGAGGGTCCTTCCCCCCTTTAGGGATCAGAACGACCAACGCTTCTCTCATAGAGGGTGGCAATCTACCATCCGACCAAGCCAAATTAAACACTCGCAGCAGGCGAGGCGCCAGACCACATCTAAATGTGCGGTACCACTCCGAGGGGAGACCATCAAGACCTGGAGATTTCCGAGGAGCAAAGGAAGAGATCGCACCCTCCACTTCCTCTACAGTGATATCCACTTCTAGAGCAGCACTGTCTTCGTTTGTCAACATATGCAGGTCAAAATCAGCCAGGTAAGTCTCTAATGCCTCTCCCCCGCAACAGCACAGGACACAAAGTTCCTTATAGAATTGAGTAAAGGTTCCTAGGATTTCAGCCGAGTCACAGATCTCAGATCCCTGCTTGTCATATACGCTTTTAATATACACAGGGACGTATTCTGGCCTTGCCAGGTACTCCAGGAGCCTGCTATTCTTGTCCCCAAACTCAAAGATACGCCTCCTCTGTAAGAGTCTAAGTTTGGTGGTTTGGTCAGTCAAAACAGCACGGTATTCCATAGTTCTTTCCTGTAGTGTCAGCAGTCTCACTCTAGTGGGCCCCCTGACATATTCTGCTTCTGTTAGTGATACTCCCTATCCTGCACTGTAGAGGCTAACTGTTTTTTAAACCCGTTCACCTCCGCCATAAACACCCCCCGCAGAGTGGCCTTAAAGGCCTCCCATTGGATAATAGGACACTCAGTATTTCCATTTTCAGCCCAGAAGTGATTAATCGCCTCAGTACACTTAATCGTCACGTATTCATCTTGGAGCCAACTAGCCTCCATCTGCCAGTGACGGATCCCGGCCTTGGCCCCAGATTGAGCTCCAGTAACATGGGAGAGTGGTCCGACAGGGCTCTAGGTAGGTAGGATACCCCCCTGACCAGCTCCATACCCTCCCCCTCAGCCAGGATAGTGTCTATTCTGGGGAGCGTCTTGTGCATTTCCGAATAACAGGAGTACTCCTTAGTATCGGGATGGTGATGGTCCTTTACCCCAATCTGTGATCAGCTCAGCGCAGGAGTCCGAAGGAGTCCTGCCTCCCACGCGCCACAGGATGTCAATAGATGCCTGTGACAGAATCCACTGTCACTGTGTTTTGGAGGGGGCCGTGGGCTGGCCTTCAACCCACAGACTATGGCCCAGCAGAGAATGAGAGACTTGGGGACAAAATGGTGTTGGGATAATGTAATTATGTCTCTATATACATTGCATCCCTTCTCCCTATCCTTCCCCTCTTGTTATTGTGTTTAATTATGTTAGGTCATGGCACGTAGACAAAAGGTGTGGAGGCACATCCCAGTGGGGATGTGTAAGGAGGGGCTGCCTGCTTATCATAATCCCTTTATGTTTTTCAACTGTAGTTTCTGTTTGAATGTACAAGTGTTGAGTTTCCATTGGTTCTTCCTTGTCTCCTACCTCCTCTATGACAAGGGGAGTGTCCCTGTATTTAAAAGTGTGCATTTTGTACTTAACAGTTTTTGCTCTGCATGCTTACCCTCAACATCTGTGTGGTTTGCCTCGTGATTGAGGGGTTAATGGCTGGTTATGGTGAGTCTGCCAGCTGTGTGTGCATTTGGAGAACAGGAGACACAGATCTGGCAGAGGTGACCAGCCGGGGTATCCGGGATCCATCACATTGGTGGCAGCAGTGGGATGTCTCCTGCAGGCCAGGACATCCAAACCACCACCGGGATTCAAGATCCAGGCAGCCGTCGAGGAGCGGTATGGGGACCGACCAGCATGAGAGCGGAGTTTGGGAGGAGGCTGCAAGGCATGCGGAAGCAACATCAGGGATCAGCGACGGAGCGCACCGTGCTCGGCTGGGGGATGTGATCTGCCGGCAACTCTGGCAAGAGACGCTAAGCAACGAGCAGCACCATCAGGGGAAGATTCTTCCCTCCTCCACAGAGATGTACTGATCACAGTACCATGTATGAGAGGTGTTCCTAAAGGGACTGACCGCGAGACGTGTGGAAGACGGAGCTCGGAAGATTGGTCCGGGAGGAGATGAGGCTGGGCGCCAGCTACTGAGCCCTCCGGTGGTTCGCAGCTCAACTGTGGCCAGGTACAGTAGACAGCAGCCCGACAGAAGGCGTTGGCTACGGCAGCGTGGGGCTGCTCCATCAAAAAATGTATGGAGACCCAGACTTTGGGAGCGACGGGGAGTGGCGGCTGAATGACATCCTTGACTTCCAAGATGAAGTTCTGTACCTCCCCAAAGAGGCATGTGACCTGGAGGAATTTGAGTTCCTGGTCGAGCAGGGGTGGGAGCTCGAGATTGCCTACAAGCAGCTGTTCTACGGTGATCAGCAGCCCAGCATGGCTCCCATTGCCTGAGACTGTCCAGGAGAAGACAGGACAGTCGTGAAGATGCGGAGGAAATGGGGCCTGGGGTGCCCCTACATTTTCCTGTCCTAACCACAATGGAAGAAGTGACAATTATACAGAGGGCACTGTGAGTGCTAGAATGCCGGAACGCACCGGAGGTTCCCCAGGTAGCGCGAAAAGCTGATAGCACAAAGGTCTCGGAAGGGGGAGTTAAAACGGGCTCTGGAAGGCTGGTAGATGGTGATCAGCAGCAAGTCCAGAGTATTGCATCCGGTGCCCCAGCAGAAGTGCTGGCTACGAGGCAGAGCACCTCTGGCCTCTGCCCACCCTCAGATTTGGATCTGGAGAGTCCGAGATGATCTCCGTGAGCTGTTTCCCCAGCAGCACATATCTCCACCGGGAGTGGAGAAAGCCATTCTCTCTCCCCAGCATTTAGACACTACCCCAGTGTTCATCTCCCCAGCAGAAGAGCTGGCTACGGGGCAGAGCGCCGCTGGCCTCTGCCCACCCTCACAGTTAGATTCAGAGAGTCCAAGAGATGATCTCCGTGAGCTGTTTCCCCAGCAGCAGATATCCACCACCGGGAGTGGAGAAAGCAATACTCCCTCCCCAGCAATTGGACACTACCCCAGTGTTCATCCCCCCAGCAGAGTGCCGCTGGCCTCCGCCCAGCCCTCAGTATGTTTTCAGGGGGGGGTTTGGGAGACAGCCCCTGTTAGAAGTCACCCCAGCGGCTGGTCACAGAACCGAGAGGGGAGAAACCCCTTCCCCCTCTCCAGCGGCTGATCTCCACCTTTGTATCCATCCACCCAGCAGAAGCGCTGGCTACAGGGCAGAGCGATGTTGTTCTCTGCCCAGCATCAGAAAAAAAGATGGAGAGTCCGGAAGTCTTGTAAGATACCTTCCCACTGGCTGGTAACTATACCGGGAGGAAAGCAAGTAACTCTTCCTCCACAACAGCTTAGCACTACCAGCCTATGTTCCCTACCAGCTGAAGTGCTGGCATCAGGGCAGAAGGTTATTTACCTCTCCCCAATACCTGCAACCCAGCCCCAGCATCATGGGAGTGCGGACAGCCGGTCCCACTCTGCAGCGGCTGTTTTTATCCACAGGAGAGTGTATGCGCGGTTTTGTTCCCCAGCGTCAAAGTCACTGTTCCTTTTGCTGTTTGCCTGGGGTGAGAGTTTGTGACTAACGCAGGTCCAGACCGGTTGAGGGTCAGGGACCTGGTTACTCAGTTTTTAAAAGGGGAGAAAAGTGACAGAATCCACTGTCACCGTGTGTTTTGGAGGGGGCTGTGGGCTGTCCTCTACCCACCGACTATGGCCCAGTAGAGAACGAGAGACTTGGGGACAAAATGGCATTGGGATAATGTAATTATGTCTCTATATAGGTTGCATCTCTTCTCCCCATCCTCCCCCTCGTTATTGTGTTTAATTGTGTTAGGTCATGGCACGTAGGACAAAAGGTGTGGAGACACATCCCAGCAGGGGATGTGTAAGGAGGGGCTGCCTGCTTATCACAATCCCTTTATGTGTTTCAACTGTAGTTTCTGCTTGAATGTACATGTAAAGTGTCGAGTTCCTATTGGTTCTTCCTTGTCCCCTACCCCCTCTATGACAAGGCTAAGGGGAGTGTCCCTGTATTTAAAAGTGTATGTTTTGTACTTAATAAACAGTTTATGCTCTGCATGTTCAACCCTCAACATCTGTGTGGTTTGCCTCGTGATTGTGGGGTTAACGGCTGGTTATGGTGAGTCTGGCAGCTGCAGGTGCGTTTGGAGAACAGGAGACACAGGTCTGGCGGAGGTGCCCAGCTGGGATATCCAGGATCCGTCACAACGTCCTCCCGGTAAAGTAAGCCTGCGGGTTAATGAACTACAAATCCTGTTTGCCACTGTGGCATTTGTTTTGTAACTCTCAATAAACTGTGAGGGCGCAGGAGCCTGACATTGCACCGCAATTCACTGATCATGGGTGCAATGCCTTGCAGGTGACAGCTTAAAAATATATAAATAAAGCACATTTTTGTACCTGTAAAATCATGTGCATTTATGTTTTTATTTTTATTTTTTTAAGGTGAACAGCCTTTAACCGTGAATAATGGCCTTAAAATGATTGGTCTCACTCAGTGCTTGCACAGTGATATGTAACATGTGTACTGCATTGGCTTTATTTTTTTTAAACATTTGCATTTACGGTCACACATGCATATATGTGGAGGTGAGGGTGGACAAATATTTTTATGGGGTGGGGGTAATCTTCAGTGCCTGGGTGGAACTGTAACTTTTTACACTGTTTAAACAAAAAATGTTTTTACTAAACTTTTTCTTTTATCACATAAGTCCCCTATGTGATGATTTTTTGGATTTGATGACAAGTTCCTATTAATGAGACATCAAAAGACCCCTGGTGTCTCAACTGTCCTCTAATTAAAATAATGAAGTGCAGATACTGGCTGGGGTAAATGACATGGTGACCTATAAAAAGCATTTTACATAGCATTTCCAGGTCAGTAACAGGAAGGGGAGGCCAGCAGAAGGATGTTCGTTAGTCTCCCCTCCTCTACCCGGCAGCTCCTGCCAAGCTCGTCCTGGGTCCGCCAATGGGCGTGCAGAGCTTGGGAACCATGGCGTCGGCACAGGGGAGGTGACCATTACCAGGGTGTGTGGAAGTGATCCTGCTGCTGCAGAGCTGCCAGGTCACTTCCATCTGACAGCCTGAGAAGCTTGTCAGATATACACACACACCCGGAAGAGTGTGTGTGTGAAACCCCCCACTGCCACCAACGTTATGTCAGTGGCAGTAAAAGCAGCAGCTCTGATTCCTCCCCTCCCCTCCCCTCCTTCCAGAACATAGCCACAGTGACCTTTCCCCGCTCCTTCCTTCACTTTATACAATACACAAACTGTTAACTGATGCCAGGACCTTATCAATCCATTGATCAGACACACAGACCTCTCCATTACCCAATCCACAACCTAAATCTGGAAACCCTAATAGAACTGTCAACCTCACAAGCTTGAGCAACCCAGAGAACTAAGAAATACCGGTTGTAAATAGCTCAATTGAAGGGGATGGCCAACACACATCTCGCTAGACTGGTAAGCAGTTATAACTCTGAAACTTCAGCATGTTTCATAACTCATGAAATAATAATAGCACAGCCATAATTTAACCTAGAAATACTGGGAGCAGAACCAGCTCAATTCATCTCCTAGGCAAACTGGGCATCCAAAACCTGGCAAGTTTATATTCACTTGGAAGCTAAATGTAAGCTAGACAATAATCTGCATGTTAGCAGGTTGTATCCAGTAAGTACTCAGAGAAATGTGTACCTATAGAAAACTGTATTTGGGACATAACCATAGTGACTTCCCAAAAACCATTCCTCAGGAAGCCTAATTGATCAGATGGCCTCCGCCAACGCCCCTTCTGATACCAGAAAAAAAGGGAATGCCAGGACATTTTGACAGCTCTTGTTAACATCAAACCAAGAAACACCTAATGCCCTGTACACACGGTCGGATTTTGAGACGGAAAATGTGCGATCGGAGCTTGTTGACGGAAATTTCGACCGTGTGTGGGCTTCATCGGATTTTTTCCACCGGATTTTCCGACACACAAAGTTTGAGAGCAGGCTATAAAGTTTTCTGACAACAAAATCCGATCGCGTCAATTCCGACCGTGTGTGGACAATTCCGACGCACACGCATGCTCAGAAGAAATTCCGAGACGGCACTACTCAGTCTGGTAAAATTAGCGTTCGGAATGGATATAGCACCTTCGTCACGCTGCAATGTTTTAAATTGTTTAATGCAGCGCACTCTCTTCTTCTTTATAATGCTAGATGAATGAAGTTGTTTTGCTGCTCATATTCACACAGACTTCTCACAAACTTTATTCTTTATTATTTATCGTGATTTCATCAATATATTTTGATTTGTCACGTCTAACTTTTTCTGGTTAGTATTTTTTTCAAGCCTGATCTTTTTTTTTGTTTGTTTATTTTTTTTAACTCCAGAATACTTTTGGGCATGTTTTGTGTGTCAAGTTACCACAACACCATTATTATTTGTATTATTTAATCTCAAGGAGGTTGCTAGGTGCTGGCGTCTCTTGTTAATTTGACATTGTATTTTTGAAATGTACCTGCCTCCTCACAAACTGTCCTTTTTGAAGGAAAACACATAGGCGAATATAATTGAAACAAAAATTCCTTTATTAAGGGCTCATAACCAAACAAAGAGGCAGGCAACGCTGGAGAGACAGCAGAAATTGGTGAAGCCTTTGCCCCCCAGGGCACACATCAATTATTTTACAGCAAAATTGGTGGCCTGAGGAGTCCATATATAAGGGAGTTCAATCTGGTCCAGAAGTCCAAGAGAATCATGAACAGCAGCAGATGACATATCTGTCCCCAGGCTGCGGTCATACAAGAGCCTGCATCTCTTGTCAGACCAGACTGAACCCAGGTCATCACTCTCTGGTCTTCCTTCCACGCTGTGTCTGTGGTGGTGGAGTTGTGGCAGGAGGAGGAGGAGGAGGATGGTCCAACTCACACAGGTGGGTATTGGGTGTGATTTCGCCCCTCACCCCCTTAGTTAAGGTTTTATAAAGAATGTCCTCACACATGAGGCGTTGACCCTCCTGCATGTCCTTCAGTTTTGTGGCAGCCATGCAGGCAAAGGCCTCTTTGCGATTGGGGAAGGCTCTGAGGGACGCAGAAGCCTCCTGAATCAGCCTGAGTGCTGAATCCTGCACGTTACTCCCCTTCCTTGGTCTTTTGTTTGGAAGGCGGAGGGGAGGGACCTGGGATTCTGTCAGGCTCGTACTGGGCCCGGCCTTCTCCTGGCTGCCACTTAGCCCCGCCTCCTCCTGGCTGCCACTAACCCCCGCCTCCTCCTGGCTGCCACATTCCACAACCTCCTCCTGGCTGAGGTCTTGCTGTGTATGAAAAAGGGACATAGTTTTAGTTTTTTCTTCATCAATCACACACAATTTTCATCTCATGACTGTTGCAAATTGAATGTTAACAAATATAACAGATTATCATTCTGAGCCCAGCATTTTTCATTCTTGTCCCAATTATTTTTGCCCACTACTGTCTATTGATATGTAAAACACTTTATTAAATCAGCAATTAGTGATCACTAATAACATCTAGTAAACATTTATTTATTGACCAGAAATCTGTAGAAGAATGCTATACCTGGCTCCAGCTGGGCTCCTCCACTTCTTCCTGGCTGGAATTCCCAGGTAGGACATCAGAAGCCTCAGCTGGGGTGGAAGATAGGGTGGAAGGAAGAGTGGAAGGAAGGGTTGAGAGGGATTCCCTGACTTCAGTCTGGTCTGACAGAAAACAAAGTCTCTCATAGTACCACAGCCTGGGGACATAAACGTCATCTGCTGCAGCTCCTGATCTCTGGGAATTCTGGACCTTCTTGCGCTCCCTAAGATAAGTGCTCCTCAGGCCACCAATTTTGGCTTTTAAATAGGGGATGGTTGCCTTGGGGACCACCGGCTTCACCAACTCCAGCAGTTTCTCCAGCGCTATCTGCCTCTTTTGTTAATTATTGTATTGGGGGTGTTTGACCTGCCACAGACAGGGCAGCTCCCTGTATTTGTCAACAGGGGTAGGAAGTTGTGGTCATTGAAGCCATCCATTTTATCTGCAAGACACAACACAAGACAAACCCTAATGTCAGGCTAAAGTCTCCTAATCTTGTCCCAATATAGGCCTCAATCTAGAATCAGTATAGGCCCAAGTTTAAATGTTACCTTCGTTATCACGATCGGCGCTTCCAAAACTCCTTCCTCCACTCACAGATCGTACGTACTACGCACGCGTGTTACGCTTTATATATACTGCGCGTGCGTGAAACTCCGCCCGCCCCTGACGTTCTTTCTAGTCTATTCCCTGCCCCTTCTCGTTCGGCGCAGTGGGGAAGAGCACATGGCGGAGACACAACAGGTGCGTGCTAATTATAGCAACAATGAGGAGGAGGAGAAAAGCCCGGAGCCAGAAACGTCCCGATCCCGGAGGAGACGATTTAAGGCCTCAAATATGTCCTTTGGGAGATGTTGTAGATGGTCGACATCCTGAAGAGGGCGGACTATGACGGGAAGTATGGACCTTACCCCAACCCCAATGTCAGAAAGGCCAATATCATGGCGAAAGTTGTCAAGAGTCTGCAGAAGAATTTTGGTGTACGACGATCCAAGGATCAACTCAGGAAGCGGTGGTCGGACCTCAAATTAAGGGAGCACGATCAGTATAGAAGGATCAGGAGAGTGCTGCAAAAAAGTAAGTAGTTGTGCTGTGTTCCTAGTCTTTATTTTTATTACGTTTGTGCTGCTCCATGTGCTTTTCTTAACTGTTGTACAGTTTAAAATGGCAACTTTGCTGTTCATGGACACATTATTCGTTCGTATGAAACATTGTTCGTTCGGCCTAGGAAACACCATGTTTTGTCCAGATGCAGTTCAAAACATTTTTTCAGGCACACTTCTGTTAAATAAATTTTGGTGTCTAGAACTAGAATGTAATGCAAACTAGATTCTGAGTAAGGAGAGGAGACTCTGCAGCTGTTTACACATCTGGATGCTGGAGCACTAGTGTGGGACACCAGAACACCCTTTTTATTAGGGGCCCCACACAGGTGCTCCAGTGTATACTATAGGGGTGTCTCCATCTGTGAAGCTTGTACAAAACAGGTAAGTATTCAAGCTTGACAAAGTAAATAGATATTTCTTCATCTTGCAACTCTGCCAAAACAGACAATTGTACCCCACTTCCAAGCAATGTTTCATATTCCTATTTCTGCCATCAAATATCTGTGTGCTAAGTATACCTATTTTTTATAATATAGGGGAGAAAAGACTCGGAGGACACCACTCATCCGAGGAGACAACAGACCCCCCACCTCAGGAAGAAGGGGAAATCCCCCAAAGCCAACAGGAGGAGGAGGAAGGAGACGTGGTGGAAATTATCACAACAGGTGAGTGCGACCACAGGCTCAGGTAAGAGATGGATGCCGGCATATTTATAATACATGGTGTGTTTTTGTTTCTATATTTTTAGGTGATCGTGATGTTGTGGATCCAGATCATTTCACCAGTGAAAGTGCCCAGATCCTGATCGGGGAGATCATGGGGTGTAATAGAGACATGGAAAACATCAAGCAAAACATCAGTGATGTTCAAAACAAAATGAAGAACATAATTGATGTTTTAGGGATAGTTTAAAACACCTCCAAATCCCTTACTTTGTTGTGCTTTGTTTACGGGAAAAAATGTTTTACATTTTTTTACATATTCGCAAAAAGCAAAATTTGGAAGATGCACACAGTGTGTCAACATGTGCTATCTCTGCCATCATGGGAGATCAATGTATGCGTTTTGAGGGTGCAACCCCTTCCTCAATAATAAAGTAGCTGAGAGGAAGGGTTTGCACCCCCAAAACACGTCCCTTGATCCCCCGTGATGGCAGCTAGCACATGTTGACATTCGGCAATTTGTGTGCAGCTTCAAAATTTGGCTTTTCCAGGGGTGACTTCACCCTATCTGAACGCAATATCAAACACAGTTTATAAATACTCATGTCTGATATTGCCTTCAATTTATAACAAAGTTGAACTTTGTAAGTTCCAGATTTGTGTATTTCTTGTTGGTTTTAAACATGCCTGTTTTACCTTAAATGGACATTTCAACTTTTATTAATGTGACCCAAAAAATTGTTATACAACAAACATGTTGGCTTGTTTTAAAAAAAACTTTTAGAAATACACATGTGATTGTTGATTATCAATCTTTTTAATACAAGCACAATGTGTGGATTCTTCTTTCAATGCTCCGAAACTTTTGGTGTAGTAAAATTGGTGTTTTCTGTGACAATGGGGGTTATTTCCTAAGGCCAAATCCACATTGCACTACTAGTTCACAGAATTTCTCCATAAAAAGTTGTGGCAAGCACAGCAGGCCAGGATGATATGACTGAGTTTATACTCCGCCATGTGTATGGGTGTAAGAAATAGGCGGAACCGGCTGGCCATTATTCCAAACGTGTTCTCCACCACTCTTCTGGCTCTGGCCAGCCGGTAATTAAAAACCCTCTGGTCTGGGGTGAGGGTCCTCATAGGGAATGGCCGCATAAGATGGTCCCCCAGCGCAAACGCTTCATCCAATGAAGACGAATGGGAGTCCTTCCGCATTGTCTTCTGAAGGTGGCAAGTCCAAGCTGCCATTCTGGAGATGCATGTAGAACTCTGTCTGGGCGATCACTCCACCATCTGACATCTGGCCATTCTTCCCCATGTCCACATGCAGGAACTTGTAAGTAGCCAACACCACTGCCAACATCACAATACTATTGAACCCCTTGTAGTTGTAATAGTATGACCCTGAGTTGGGTGGTGGGACGATGTGGACGTGTTTCCCATCAATTGCCCCTCCGCAGTTAGGAAAGTCCCACAGCTGGGCAAAGTGGGAGGCCACCGTCTGCCATTCCTGTGGGTTGGAAGGAAACTGTGGAGTCAAACAAGAATAAAAAAATATTCATTTTGCACATAAACATGGAAAGCAGATTAGACACAAAAATTCTTGGCATACATCAGTCTAACTTATTTTTTAGGGACTATTTAAAGACAAAGGTATGAGGTCCACCTATCAGATTCCTCCCCCCCCCCCCATGGGCCATTTTGGGAATTTTATGGGGGGGGGATGTTTTGGACAGGTAACCCTCTACACTTCATTGAGAGATGAATGCTTAAATAATGTGGATTACTTTGGCCAGCCCCTCCTTACTTTACACTATTGGCAGCCCACTGGACAGGTAAGAAGTGTCATAATACAAAGAGAAAAATACACACTGTACACATTTTAGCACATTTTTACATTCTGCTATTACCTATCAAGATAATAATAGGATACAAAAACTTTAAACAGTACCATTTGAAAGTATTCAGGCAGGCCCTTGCACTACATGCTTTGGGAAATTCATCCATAAATCTGACCACAAAAGAGGTGGGTATAGTGTGTATGGGTTTGGCAAAGTCAGCAGATAGAGGATTGAGGATAGATAAAGGATTGGTATCAGCTGAGTTAGCAGTTGGGGGAGGGAGGGTTCCAAATGATTTTGTGACCCCCCCAAAAAAAGCCTCTGGCACTCTGCCAGAATTTCAGGCACAAATCACAATTTTGAACATTTTAGGGGGATTATAGGTTAAAGCACTACTATGGAGCTGACAAAATACATTGTTAAGTGACTACACGAGGTGAATATAGGCCCATGAGAGCATGCTGGGGAGGTAAGTGAAGGTAAATATGCATGAAGGACCAAAAAAAAATTACATAAAAATCCAGCATGCATGAGGACAAAGGGGACATTCACAGCATATTACAATCATGGTAATTAGGGAATGAGAAAAGAAATACAATATATTATCAAACATTCTATACAATAAAATGTGATATTAAAGGATAAAAATCTTACCTTAATATAGTCCTTCTGCAGGACCTGGATGATGGCAGAACAGGTCTCCGGGATAATGATCCCCAGAGCCTGGGGGGAGATGCCTGTCGAGAACTTAAGGTCCTGCAGACTTCTCCCCTTCGCCAAGTACCACAGGGTGGTGAATAGCCTCTGCTCCGGAGTGATGGCTTGCCTCATGCAGGTATCCTGACTGCTGATATAGGGGGTCAGCAAAGCCAACAAACAGTGAAATACGGGGTCCGTCATCCGGAGAAGGTTCCTGAAATCATTAGGATTATTCTCACAGAGCAAAGGCATGAGACAGAACTGGTCACGCTGGAGCAACCGATTTTTGGTCCATGAACTCTTCCTCGCCCTGTTCATAGACTGGGCTTTTGTCAAGGTAAGGACCCCAACACCAAGCCCCCGCACAGCATGAACTCTACGATGAGTATGTATACGCAACATGGCTAGAAAACGGTCGGCTGCTCAGAACGCAGTAACAGAACGCACTGAAGAACAGCAAGGCCTGTGAAGAGCGAACTGAAAATCAGTAACGAACGAACAAGAACACAATGACAGAGTCAAGGGTAACTTTCTGCACACACTGAAGACCAGATACAAACCCACAACCATAAACTGAACAGCCGAAAACGATCTGAAAACCACGAGTCTAAAAAAGCGCGAATCATCTCTCACCAAACTTTTACTAACCCGAGATTAGCAAAAGGAGCCCAAAGGGTGCCGCGCTTGGTTCTGAACTGCCCTTTTATAGTCTCGTCGTACGTGGTGTACGTGACCGCATTCTTGGCGATCGGAAATTCCGACAACTTTGTGCGACCGTGTGTAGACAAAACATCCATCGGAAAAAATCCATGGATTTTGTCGGAATGTCCGATCGCGTGTACGGGGCATAACAGGACTTGTGAGAACCATTGTACTGTTTTTGCTCATTCGCTAGACTCTGCTGAAACCAAGACATTGCAAGTATTCTTAATTTTCTCTGTTGTTTTATTGTCTCTTCATTTATTTGTAACACCCGTTTGGTGTTACAAACTCTTTTCTGGGATAAGGTACATGCTGGCTACCCAGCATGCATCTCCCGATCTCTCGCATGCACACTCAAAGCCGGGCATAGCGCTGCCAATGTGTCTCGTTGCCATCACAACGCGATGCTATCCTTCTGCACTGTCCACTGACTCCTGGGAAACGATGACACACATCTCCCAAGAGCACAGGCAATGCGGGATATGATGTAAATCGCTGCGGCCCGGAAGTGGCAGATTAGATGGGAACCCATGGCAACAATGCAAAGTAAAAAATATTTTGGCCCAAATGTTGTTCATGCAGAAAGCTGCTAATTGATGTAGACATTATATTATGGGTGGAAGCTTTAACCCATCAGCAGGACCAGTATCTGCTCCTTTGTGCAAGAAGGAACAGGATGAGCACTGCCAGAGCCCTACAAAATGACCTCCAGCAGGCCACTGGTGTGAATGTCACTAACCAAACAATCAGAAACAGACTTCATGAGGGTGGCCTGAGGGCCAGACATCCTCTAATGGGCCCTGTGCTCAATGCCCGGCACTGTGGAGCTCGATTGGCATTTGTCATTAAACACCAGAATTAGCAGGTCTGCTACTAGCGCCCTGTGCTTTTCAGAGATGAGAGCAGGTTCACTCTGAGCACTTGACAGACATAAAAGGGTCTGGAGAAGCCGTGGAGAACAATATGCTGCCTGTAACATTGTTCAGCATGACTGGTTTGGTGTTGGGTCAGTGATGGTCTGGGAAGGCATATTCATGGAGGCACGCACAGACCTCTACAGGCTAGACAATGGCACCCTGACTGCCATTAGGTATCGGGATGAAATCCTTGGACCCATTGTCAAACTATACGCTGGTGCAGTGGGTCCTGAATTCCTCCTGGTGCACTACAATGCCTCTTGTGGTGAGAGTATGCAGCCAGTTCCTGGAAGATGAAGGAATTGATACCACTGAACAGCCCCCACGCTCGCCTGATCTAAATCCAATAGAACACCTCTGGGACATTATGTTTCTGTCCATTCGACGCCGCCAGGTTGCACCTCAGTCTGTTCAGGAGCTCAGTGATGCCCTGGTCCAGATCTGGGAGGAAATACCCCAGGACACATCTGTCATTTCAGGAGCATGCCCTGACGTTGTCGGGCATGCATACAAGCACATGGGGGCAATACAAACTACTGAGTACCATTTTGAGTTGCTGCAATGAAATATCAGCAAAATGGACTAGCCTGCTGCATCGTTTTTTTCACTTTGATTTTCGGGGGGGGGGGGGGGGGGGGGGGCTTTGAATTCAGCCCTCTGTAGGTTGATAATTTTCATTTCCATGATTCATTTCCACGATGTGGCATCCTTTCGTTCCTAACACATTACCCAGTCCATATCAGCATAGATATCCAGCATATTTTTCCCCATTGAGATCTGATGTGTTTTCAAAGTATTCCTTTAATTTTTTTTGAGCAGTGTACTTCCTACAAATGTTTTTTTTTTCCTTTATATTTACTGTGTACAGTGTGTGTTGATATTTGGGTGATCAAGCGGATCTGGCTCAGGCATGGCACTAAACCCTATTGCAGCCTCTCTTTGCGTCATGGCGGTTTGTAAAGTCATCTCCTGGAACACTAGGGGCTTAAATGCACTTATCAAAACACTCCCTTGCTTTCCAATTCCTGAAGAAATACCATACCCATATCTGTATCCTCCAAGAAACCTATTTGGTGGGCAGTAAAGTTCTTAAAAGAACCTGTGTTACATATCATTATCACTTACTAATACATTATTCTAAGGGGCGTTAGTGTCTTGATCCACAAATCACTCCCGTTTTGGCTGCAGGTCCTGGTGCTAGATCCGGATGGTCACTACATTTTTCTCCATGTGTTTATGTATCACTTGGAGGTGGTACTGGAGGGGGTGTACCTTTCCTCCCTGGCTTCTATTAGCCTTCTCACTACTATTACAGCTAATTTGGCTAATTATGAGTGAGTGATTTGTATAGCACAACAAATGCGAACTGAATCGCCTCAAGGTGCTGATCCGTCCTGTGTTGTCCTGCTTCTTAGAAGAGGTGGGTCTTGAGTTTTTTTCTGAAGGCTGGTTTTCTTCCGTGCGAATGTTAATGGGTAGAGCGTTCCACAGCCGTGGTCCTTGGACTGCGAATCTACGTTCTCCCTTTGATTTGTAGTGTGACTTGGGAATGAGGAGGAGGTTTTGGTTAGTTGATCGAAGACTGCGGTTAGGTGTGTAGCGTTTTATTTTCTCGCATAGGTATTGAGGAGTGTTTCCTTGTGTGCATTTGTGGGTGAGGCAGATGGATAATGTTTTTCTGCTTAGGGATTTCAATATGGTAATGGATCCGGGGGATGGATAGACTGCACCCTGATTGTTCCTCTCCGGGAGTATTCCAGTCCTGGGCTGATACATACATTTACATGGATATTTGGCGCTGGAGGAACCCTTCCTTGCGGACCTACACCTGCCATTCAGCCAGGTATAGATCTTTCTCCAGAATTGATTTGAACCTGGCGGGTGCTGCTGTTTTTTCCTGGGTCCACAATATCTCTATATTCCCTCGAGGTATATCCGACCACGCCCCTCTTTTACTTCAACTTACTACTACTGTGACTCCCCCAGAGGCTCTCTTGATTTTGGGTTTCAGACACCCACCTACCTAGCATTATGGAGCCTAATGGCTCCATAATGCTTGCTCTGCACGTTTGGACCTACCTGAGATGTCTTTAAGGCTGTAACTAGAGGCCACTATTGCGCCATTGTTCAGCGGGTTTCCAGGGCTTCCCAGGTTGCCCTGGACCAAGCGGAACATACAGATAAGCTCCTGGAGCAGGCCTACACACTCTCTCAGCAGACTGCGGCCTATTGCTCTTGGCAGGAAGCTTTTCGTGAGGTCTTGCTTCTGCGTACCTCTGTCACCAAGAAGGCTATGCTACATCAATCCCAACATATTTTTGACCACAGAGAGAGGAACAGTAAATTGCTTGCATGGCTAGCTTGGGAGCAGTCTGCCCGTGCCACTATTTCTAGGATTTTAAACTCATTGGGTGTATTTGTTACAGACCAGGCTATGATTAACGAGTGTTTTGCGTCCTATTATCACTCCCTCTATAGCTCTAAAGTGATGTACTCCGAAGCTGACTTGGGTTCTTACCTAGCCGCAGTTGAACTCCCCTGCCTCATCCCCACTTATTGCACCAGGTTGGACAGTTCGATCACGGTTGAGGAAGTGCGGAAGGCTTAAACCTTCAGATGGGTAAAACTCCTGGACCTGACGGCATCCCTGTGGAGTTCTACAAAGCCTATGCAGAGGAGTTGGTGCCGCATATCCATGACATGCTTAGCCAGTCCTTGGCTTCTGGGACTCTCCCATTCTCTATGTCTGAGGCAGTGATAGTGCTAATTCCCAAGCCTGGATGGGATCCGGACCTGTGTTCCTCATACCATCTGATCTCCCTGCTGAATGTTGATGCTAAGATCCTTGCTAAGATTCTTGCAACCCGCCTCAATGGGGTTAGCTCAGCATTGACCAGTGCAGACCAGTCTGGTTTCATCCCAGGTAAAGGAACTGACATCAGCATTAGTCGGCTGTACACCCACATCGCTCCTGCTACTCTGGACAGCTGGGGTGTACTAGCCCAGAAGGCTTTTGATTCTGTGGAATGGACTTACCTCTAGGTTTTCTTGTAAAAATTTTGATTGGGCCCGCTTCATCTCCTGGATACGCACGTTCTACTCCTCTCCTAATCCGTACCAATAGAAAACTTTTGCCCCCATTCTCCCTCCATCATGGTACCCGTCAGGAAATAACTTAGAATAGAGAAGCTGCGCTAAAAAGTCTTGATCGGTCAAAATCAAAACATATAAAAGTCCATATTAGATCACTTTAGCTTCTTGATGTCACCACAGTGTGATTAACACAAATAGGAGAGTGCCCAACCAGCGTAATGTAAACCTGCTTACCAGATAGCAAGCATAAAGCTTGCAGATGTCAAAAACCGGTTCCAGCAGACTGGATCGTGCAAGTCTCTCCCTCTCCCCGTCTATGGAGCCCATCGTTGCTCAGTTAAATGCCCCCGAAAAAAGAAGACTGACCATAGCGTAATACATCAGTCAAAATAATCACTCTATTTTCATAGCGTAAGACAGCCTATGATATTTTATTTATAAAAAGAGGTAATGCACTTACATCTATGTGATGAATTTCGCATATGTTTAAAAAGTAATGCCGGCCGGCACAAACAAACGGAGCCCATCCTCCTAGTAAGATCGCGTGGTGACGTCAGTACGTGCCTTCCTCCAGACGCGTTTCGTCATACGGGACTTTTTCAATGGGCCACATCTGGTGGGGCTGCCTGATCCTCAGTTATGGGCTGCCTATGGAATAGTGGGACTTAAGCATGTTATAATAAATGGAAGGATGCGCAGTTCTGCGGTTCTCAAAACCAAATTTAATCTTCCCAACCATATGCTGTTCCGCTATCTGCAACTCAAACATGAGGTCAATATGCAATTCCCTGAAGCTGTAACCCTCAAATCCAGTGGCGGCTGGTGCTCCAAATTTTTGGGGAGGCGCAAACAAACTGAAAAATTCTGAAAAAAACATCAATTGCAGCCTCACTATGCCCATCAAAGGCAGCCACTGTTCCCATCAAACGCTGCCACTGTGCCCCATCAAATGCAGGCACTGTGCCCAAATAGTGCCACTGTGCCCATCAAAAGTTGCCACTGTGACCCCCCCCGCCCGTTAGCTGTCTGCCCGGCACTTACTCTGTCTCTGTGGCGAGTCAGGCGGCGGGTTACGGGAGCAAGCGGTGGAAAGGTGAAATGCGCTCGCAGTTCACCTTTTTTGAAGCCTATTAGAGCCTATGGCTCTAATCAGGTGCTTCAAAAACACACCCCCTGCCGCTGGAATTCAGGCGACCGGCGACCAAAAAGGGGCCGGAAGCCTGAATAGGGGTGGTAGTGGCGGCGGCCATGGATAGATTCACGCATTATCAATTATACACAGAGGGGGTGGCTGGAGAGAGGGGGCGGCGCCCGTGCGCCCTTAATGGATGCACGCCACTGCTCGAATCTGACCCTTTGGAGCGTCTCTTGACCTCGAGGTCTTTGGGGAAGCTCTTGTAATCAATCTACCTTTGTCTCTCTGTTGCTCAATCGACTAAATTGTTTTCCAAATGGCAGGCTGGTAACTCTGATCTGACCGAGGATTTGGATACTTGCGTGGCCCACTATGTTACCAGTATGGTCTCGGCCAGGGACAGATTTATTCAGGTCAAATTCCTTCATAGAGACTATTATACACCAGTCAGGTAGGCCGGTATATATACCACGCTTAGTCCTCTGTGCACTAGATGCCAGCAGGCTGAAGGTACCTTTTATCACATGGTATGGACCTGCCCCAAACTCAAGGCATATTGGGAGTCTGTTTTGATTGCCATCAATGATACCTATGATTTGCATCTACCTTTTGATCGCAGGATATTCCCTTTGGGGTTGTTGGATGGTGCAGAGCTCGGCCATTATGTCAAATTATTTGACCACTTTGCCTCTTTTTGTGCTCGAAGGGAAATCCTTAAGTGGAAATCACCATTGCCCCCTACTGTGGCATCTTGGTGAGACGCTATTTAATACTGTACTTGTTTTTGTCTGTTTCTCATTTGGTCATTTAAGTGCGGTAGCAGCGGTCCAGTGTGACTTTTATAATTACTTTGGCTCCTTGGTTTACTTTCCGCGCTTGGCTCCCTGTTGGATTTTTCATATTAACCGCTAGCCGATCAGTCGCCGCAGTTATACTGAGGCAGGTTGGCACGGCTGCGCAAATCGCCATAGGTATCCGTCAGCTCTTTAAGACGCTATTACAGGTGCACACACACACGTAGCATGTCCCTGGAGCCGATGCGCGTGCCCCGCGGGTGCAATGTCAGCTGGGCACCCGCGATCGCTAGTGACAGAACGAGAATAGGGATGGAAGTAGGAACAATGATCTGTCTCCTCCTCTAGTCACGCCCATCCCCCCACAGTTAGAGCACACAGTGAGCGAACACACGTAACCCCTTGATCGCCCCCTAGTGTTAACCCCTTCCCTGCCAGTGACATTTATACAGTAATCGGTGGCTATACTGCCTTTATATAAACTCACTTATGCAAGTTGTAACTGTCCTAGGAAATTTGATAAAATATGGATGACTTGGGGTGTGGCTTAGCGGAGCATGTGAGCAGATGCATCTCAGAGCAGCTCCAGTTTCTCCTGCCTTAATCCTTCACCATCCTGGGTCGTTCATGACCGAATCACCAAACCACACAGCCTACCCTGGTGCCGAGAGTCCCCGCTCTGCTGTGAGGTGTTTCTTTCTGGTGGATGGGCAATCGAAAAAAACAGCCGCCGGCCAAGATGAACATCACCACACGCTCCTGCCAAGATGGCCGCCGCAGCACAGCAGCGCACTGTGTCTCGCCAGCATCTACCCTTGATCTCTTTGGGGAAGCCCCGGATACCTCTCCGCAGTCCTCCCCGGGTGTCCCGGACCCTCCGCATTTGTCCTCTCAAATATCCCTCGCCGAGAATGATGTGGTTGGCGCGGACGGCGGGTCTGGGCCTACACTGTCGGATGTACTATGCACCATCAAGGTAAATCACACCGATCTAATGGGGATTGTGGCTGAAATAAAAACTGATTTTGCAATTATGCGGCAAGATGTACAAAAGATACAGGGTTGGGTTACTGAAACCGAGCGCCTCATTGGTGATCTGGAACACACAGTTAACCCCATACTGCCTAAAGTTAGTACATATGGCGGGAAGATAGCAGCCCTGGAGTACAAGGTGGATGACCTTGAGAACCGCCTCCACTGGAATAACCTGTGGTTAGTGGGTCTCCCTGAACAGGTGGAGGGGTCTGACCCGGTTGCTTTCATGGAGAGCTGTCTACAACAGGAGTTCAGCTGTGACCAATTATCCGCATGTTTCATGATTGAACGGGTCCACACGGTTCCGGGTCGGCCTGTCCCAGCAGGAAATCCTGCCCGCATCATGCTGAATTACAGGGAACGGGACTCCATCCTCCGTGCCGCCCATCTGAAAGGGAGCCTTAAAATCAACAATGCAACGGTTTTACTATTTCCAGATTACTACCCTTCAGGTGGTCCATCAGGGAAAAACCCACTTCTTTCAATCTCCTAAGGATGCCCTGATGTGGTGGGAATCACTGCCACGGCTTCCCCAGCTCCCCCACCTGAGGGGAGATGTATTTAACCTATCGCCTTCTATATCTTTTTCCAGGAACTGTGGAACTTACAGCAACTCTTCTAATATGTGGCTTGGTTAACTAATATGTCTCTCATGCAGGAGAGTCCCAGGCCCTCTACCACTAAGTTGGCACGAGCTGCTATGGGGGATAAAATGTTCAACCCTGATTTCCTCTTTTTTTGAACACTGACTTTTTGTTTTTCTTTCTTTCTGGTTTATGGGGACAGGCCATGCGCCCCACACATGGTACAAGTTTAGAGTCTAGGCCCGCTCTGTTTTTCAGGAGTTGGGCAGGGTTGTTGTTACCTTTTGGTAACCTTTACTTTCATGTATATAGTTTTATTGTTGTATGTATGAAGGATGGATGGAGTGTGCACCGGTCTGGCCTACAACGCTGGGGCCATGACCGGAGTCTGTATGGTCTTGCCCTCCCTCCCTTTCCATACCCCATTGATGCCTCTACTACACAATGGTTGAATTAAATGTTTGCTCTTAGAATGTCTGTGGTCTGAACTCGAAGTTCAAAAGAGCTTTGATTTTTGATTGGATCAAACATCTAAAACCACATATCCTATGTTTACAAGAAATTCATCTGATGGATTCCAAAGTTTTAGCCCTGGGTCTCTCATAACTACCACTCCACATACTCCAATTATGCCCAAGGGGTGGTGATCCTGATCCGTAAAGGGCTGCCCTTTTCTTGTCATCAGGTACCCACGGATCCCAAGGGCCAGGTTATCATCCTACATGCTACTATACATGGGGCTCCTATGTTGCTGGTCTCAGTCTACGTCCCTCTTCCGGTAACGGCTGCAGTGTTTACAGAGCTGAGTATGAAGCTCTCCTCCCTACCACTTTGCCCTACGCTCGTAGGAGATTTTAATTCAGTACTACAGCCAACTCTGGATAGGTTGAAGCCTTCATTGTCTGAACCTAAATTGTTCCTCAACTGGTGTGAAACTTAAAATCTAAATCTTATTGTACCCTTTCCAGGTTGGACTATGCACTGACCACCAGGGACTTCCTTCCATCAGTTCGGTCTGTAGCCTACATATCTCAGACGGTGTTTGACCATGCGATAGTACAGGTAACCTTAACTCTGGGTCATAAACCCACATTTCGGGCCTGGAGGCTCAGTCCCCTCTGGATCTTCACTCCTGAAATTCATGAATCTATCCCGATTGATATGCTTCATTATTGGACCTCTAACTCTGACACCGTGGCTACAGGACCATTGTGGGATGCCTTTAAGGCAGTAGTACGGGGCTCCTACATATCATGTATCAAACATTACCGATCTACTGGGAGAGCCACACAAACTACATTAGAACAGTCCCTCAATGCTGCTAAATCCCGACATGTTGCAAATTCATCCTCTGAATTTCGTGGGGTGTTGACAGAGGCTCATAACGCATTGCAACTACATATGGTTGATGTAACGAAAAAACAGCAACTGCATCTTTCCGCTTGCATATACGAGCACGGGGGAAAAATGGAAGGCTTTTGGCCTTCCTTGCCCATACTCATACTGACTTTCAAGACAGCTCGATCCCTGCCATACAACTCGCTGACAGGTCTGTTGCGTCCGATCCTTCGATTATCAACCAGGAGTTTGCATCCTACTACAGTGAACTCTATGATGATCAGGTGATCCCTCCAGGGACCGCGTTTACTGGATTTTTCTCCACCACTGGTTTCCCTGTACTTAGTGATTCTCAAAGACTCCTCCTGGAACAGCCCCTAACAATAGAGGAAGTGGAGACGGCTATTTGCTCTCTACCTTCCTCCAAAACTCCTGGCTTAGATGGTCTCCCCTCTGAGTGGTACCAGGCATACAGCGAAGCATTGGCCCCTAAACTTCTTTCCACCTTTCATGCATCCCTTGATTTGGGTAGGCTTCCTGACTCGATGAATGATGCACTTATTGTGGTTATACCTAAGCCTGGTAAGGACAAAATATTATGTGGGTCCTACCGACCCAATCTCACTTCTAAATAATGACGCAAAAATATTAGCCAAAATCTTAGCACTACGTTTGCAGACGGTTATCCTGTCACTTATCACTCCCGATCAATCCGGGTTTATGCCAGGCCAGAGTACCTTTGACAACATCTGGAGGATATGTCTACATACCCATAAGGCATTGATAGATAAACGCAGTGGTCTAGTACTTTTAGATATACTGAAGGCATTCAACACTGTTTGGTGGTCCTTTTTATGGGAAACTATGTCTCAGATGAGCTTTGGTCCACAGTATGTGAAATAGGTATGCTTGCTATATGTGGATCCAAAGGCTTGAGTTCGTACTAATACAGATGTCTCCTTACCTTTTTCGCTAAAGAGAAGTACCCGGCAGGGGTGCCTCCTCTCTCCGCCTCTGTTCGCTCTCGCCATTGAGCCTTTTGCGTTGGCAGTGCGTCTGACGACGGAGATTGGGGGGATCTGCTATGGTCCGCTGGAGGAGATGATTTCTCTTATGCGGACGATGCTCTCGTATACCTTGATGGCAAGTTATTGCAGGTGGTGGAGTTTGGTGAGATGTCTGGTCTGAGGGTCGGCTGGGAGAAATCCATAGCTTTTCCTATTGGTCCCTCCTTTCCCATGGACTATCTAGAGAACTCTGGCTTACATACCTCCCACACGTTCAAATACTTAGGGGTTTATGTACACAATGACACTTCTAAATATGAAGTGCTTAATATTGTGCCAATCATCAGCCAGATGACGGATAAGCTTTGCACATGGTCAACACTGCCACTGAACCTCATAGGTCCTATTAATATCTTTAAAATTATTTTTTTACCAAAATTTGTTTACTGTTTGAGCAGCCCGTCTTTCTCCCCAAAAAGCTTTTCTTGACCATTGAATCTGCCCGTCTTTCCTATGGAATAATACCCATCCCCGGATTGCAAAATCATCTCTGCAGGCATCTACATCCTCAGGTGGTCTCGCGTGCGTAATTATTTCATTGCATCTCAACTTACAGACCCCCTCGACAGTTCTTCTATTAACCTCTTTTGATTCGACCACCTCCCTTAAAGATGAGTTGCATAAAGTACAGAGATCCAGGTGCTCCCGTTACTCCCACATAGAAGTAGGCTTCCTGGCGTGGAAAGAAGGAGGAAGTATACTCGGGATATCAGATCAGGGACCATCGCCACATACTCCCATATGGAACAACCCCAACCTGCCTGAACTCTATGGACACCTGGACTCAACTTGGTGGGTTCATTTTGAGGTCACACATCTCTCGCATTTAGTGGGAAGGTGGGAACGGAGCATAGAAAACAAATTCTTCTTTAAGTATCTGTTACCCCGGCACGCCATCCGTACATAATTTGGGACACTGACTGTAGAGCTCACGGAGACCCCTATGGAAGATTTGCTCTCCTATCCCGAACTTACCAAAGTAGTGACAACATTCTATAGCAGACTGTCAAACAAAGATAGGAGCGCCGCTGAAGTAAACTGTATGACATTTAATGTAAACAAGGCATAAAAGTACTTACAGCTAGGTAAGTGAAGTGAAGCACATCGTGGAGTCCTGTGAGGCGAGTCTCTGCGCTGGCTGGGTTGCAGTGGTGGTTCGTAGCCTTATCTCCTGTGGGCGCTGATAGTCAGCTGGATGTATTAGGCTGGAACGCACTTGGACGTAACCGGATATGATGCAACGCATGCGCTCTGCCGATGGTGATGACAGGCGCACTCCTTTTTCAAGCTGGCTTATGCAGGAGTGCGAGTGCCTTATATAAGGGGCGTTGATTTACGGATGTGGTGCATCAATTATCACTCACACGAATGGACAGTTCAAGAGGCCCTCTAGTGGCCGAGATTGGCACCATCTTGTGCAATAAAATTAAAACTACTGCTGAATAGGACATGGTAAGATTATCAGTGCTTAGTGCTGGCAGGACAACAATCGGTGTACAATTAAAAACATAAAAACACAGAAAGACAACATGCATCTTAAACAAGCCACTTAGAAACAAGTATAAATGACATGATGTTCAATAGTAAAAATATATTAGATATCTATAGATCCTAAAGGAGAACCCGCATAAAATCATATTGAACATTGTAATAAAAAAGACTCCGCTAAAGTGGTGTGTTTTATGTGAGGAACATTACATACTCGCATAATAAGTGTATACTAAAAATAGCTCTCTGTGTGTGCATGAGGGAGACCACAATTGGATAAATCATATGTATCGTAACAAGATGATGCATAGAAGTAGATAAATGATGGAATGGATGACAAATGTTTCATTGTAAATATATGTAAAAAAAAAAAAAAAAAAAAAAAAACCAAACGTGTCAGAATTTTGCACCTATAAAAACTAGGTTACTGGGTATCATGCGAATAGGCATGTGTGTGATATGCAATGGGAATCCATTGGTGAATATATCTGCATGTCGATCAGAACACCTGTAATGTGGACACAACATATGGTCATATAGGCAGTTCTGTATGAAGAGATGGTATGACCGGATAGTTTACGTCAGGAGTCCTCAAACTACGGCCCTCCAGCTGTTGCGGAACTACACATCCCATGAGGCATTGTAAAACTCTAACATTAACAGACATGGCTAGGCATGATGGGAATTGTAGTTCCTGAACAACTGGAGGGCCGTAGTTTGAAGACCCCTGGTAAACGTAATAGACTTTTGTCTAGAATCTATTGCTCATCACCTCAACTTTGTAATGGAGATAATGTGCAATATACACAGAATTATCCATGTATATAGTATAGAGTAAATAGGTGGAATAGGGTACGGGTAATTAACAGTCATGCTCAGCATGATGGGAAGGGTGGGGGATGCAATGGTGAGGTAGACAAAAAGGAAAAGGTCTGGTGTCACCCGCAAACCACCTTCATCCTAATATATGCAACACAAAACAGGAAATCGCAGTAAATGCAGTCTCAAAATGTATTAAAATAGTCATGCAAACATAAACATGAATCATAGCCAAGCCACTGAAATGATACATATAGTAGAAAATGCCATTACACGTATCCATGTATAAAATGTAAATTGCAGAGTACACATGCATAAAAAGTATCCCAACGCGTTTCGCAAGACCATACTCGCTTCATCAGGGGTAGATGCGTGTGTAGTACATCTGTAGGGGGTATAATGAACCAAATAAGTATCAACACAAACATGGTATCATGACAGTTAATCAAGAGGGTCCAAAACTCACCAAAGGCTGGATCAGACTACCAATTGCTTGATACCCAGAGGCGGCAGTAATGAGCGTTCAGCTCAGGAGCTGAGGAGTCAGAGGGAAAACCAACCCAACAGAGCACAAACGGGGGGCAGACATGGCCGGGATGGGGGAATGTGTCACCAAAGATCTCCCAGTATCCATTAATAATGTCAACTGAAACATAAATGCATATGTATCAATAGGTGCTGCCATACCAGCATAGAAGTAAAGTAGTATATGATAAGAGTGTGTATATGCATGAACCAAACTGGTTCAATAATGGTATGAGCTAGGAATCTAGGGGACAATGGAGAAAAAAAAAATGTGGAGATGTGGAGAAAAAAAAAATTATAGTAATAAAATGGAACAAAAACAATGTGATAAAGTGTGTGTCCCGTATAGCATGTATCCAAGTCCATTGTATATGTCAGCTGAGATAAAAATATATGTATATCATCAGTTAGTACTATACCAACAGAGTAACCATGGAGTATGCAATGTAATAAAAAAAAAAATGTATATATATATATATATATATATATATATAAAAAACACATATGAACCAATGTTGTTCAAAGCTAGATACTAGGACTTGGAAACTCGGAGACAGTGAAATGAATGAGATGAATGTGTAATGGTGTGTACATGAATGAATCATGAGAGTGATTATAATAATGTATGAGACAATGTATATGGCAGACCATGCTAAAGTTAAGTGCTCAAATGTGAAGGGAGTGAATGAATGATTAACATCCATCAAGGAGTGTGGACTCACCTTGAATGAAGTAAACTGCTGCATGTAAGTGAAACAGGAAGTGACCAACAGATCCCAGCCACGACTAGCCCTCAATTTATATCCCCAGAGGGCCTGGTGAGCTCCGCGACCAACGCCATGTGTGTGTGACAAGGCAAGCGAATGTGGATAACGCTCGCCGCCAGATGGGAGACTCACTTGATCACAGATCTCGATCCCGACCCCTTACCACGTGATCAGCTGTCAGCCAATGACAGCTGATCATGTGACCTAAACAGAGCCAGTAATCGGCTATTTTTTCTCCTCACGCTGATAGCGTGAAAAAAAAAAAAAAAAAGACGATCGGCGGCGGCTGCGAGAGTGCCCACCACTATCATAAAAAATCCACCACAGGCTGCGAAGTTTGGGTGCTGGTACAAATACCCAGGGGTCTCCCAGAGGCAGAGAGAGTCCACCGGCTTTGCGAAGAGGAGACCTATTGGATATACTCTCTGGATACCCTCTCGCCAGGAGAGTTGAATGAGGAATAATGCCCTGTACACACGACCGGTTTTGCCGTTGGAGTAAACTCCGAAGGTTTCTCTGACGAAATTCCGCTCAAGCGATCTTGCCTACACACGGTCACACCAAAGTCAGACTGTCCAGAACACGTTGACGTACAACACGTACGACGGGACTAGAAAAAGGAAGTGCAATAGCCAGTAGCCAATAGCTTCCGTCTCGTACTTGCTTCAGAGCATGCGTCATTTTTGGTCCGTTGGAACTGCATATAGACGAGCGGGTTTCCCGATAGGAATTGGTCCCGTCGGAAATATTTAGAACATGTTCCATTTCTAGGTCCGTCAGAATTTTCGAAAAAAAAAAAAATCCAACGAGGCATACATAGATATTTTAATCTATGTATTATTTTTGTTACAGATTCTTTTTCTACTACTTCAACCTGGAAGTCAGGTGGTCCCTAATCCAAGGGAGGTTGGGCACATTTGTCACTCCTCTTCTCCCCCCCCCCCCCCTTTCCATCACTCAGTTCAGTAAGTATATAATAGCATTAATTTGTTTTGATGCTACAGGTGCTTTATGTTGCATGTGCTCAGGTACAGTCAGGTCCATAAATATTGGGACATCGACATAATTCTAATCTTTTTGGCTCTATACACCACCACAATGGATTTGAAATGAAACGAACAAGATGTGCTTTAACTGCAGACTTTCAGCTTTAATTTGAGGGTATTGACATCCAAATCAGGTGAACGTTGTTGGAATTACAACTGTTTGTATATGTGCCTCCCACTTTTTAAGGGACCAAAATTAATGGGACAATTGGCTGCTCAGCTGTTCCATGGCCAGGTGTGTGTTATTCCCTCATTATCCCATTTAAAAGGAGCAGATAAAAGGTCCAGAGTTCATTTCAAGTGTACTATTTGCATTTGGAATCTGTTGCTGTCAACTCTCAATATGAGATCCAAAGAGCTGTCACTATCAGTGAAGCAAGCCATCATTAGGCTGAAAAAAACAAAACAAACCCATCAGAGAGATAGAAAAGACATTAGGTGTGGCCAAATCAACTGTTTGGAACATCCTTAAAAAGAAAGAACGCACCGGTGAGCTCAGCAACACCAAAAGACCCAGAAGACCACAGAAAACAAACTGTGGTGGATGACCGAAGAATTCTTTTCCCTTCACCCTTCACAACAGTTGGCCAGATCAAGAACACTCTCCAGGAGATAGGTGTATGTGTGTCAAAGTCAACAATCAAGAGAAGACTTCACCAGAGTGAATACAGAGGGTTCACCACAAGATGTAAACCATTGGTGAGCCTCAAAAACAGGAAGGCCAGATTAGAGTTTGCCAAACAACATCTAAAAAAGCCTTCACAGTTCTGGAACAACATCCTATGGACAGATGAGACCAGGATCAACTTGTACCAGAGTGATGGGAAGAGAAGAGTATGGAGAAGGAAAGGAACTGCTCATGATCCAAAGCATACCACCTCATCAGTGAAGCATGGTGGTGGTAGCGTCATGGCGTGGGCATGTATGGCTGCCAATGGAACTGATTCTCTTGTATTTATTGATGATGTGACTGCTGACAAAAGCAGCAGGATGAATTCTGAAGTGTTTCGGGCAATATTATCTACTCATATTCAGCAAAATGCTTCAGAACTCATTGGACGGCGCTTCACAGTGCAGATGGACAATGACCCGAAGCATACTGCGAAAGAAACCAAAGAGTTTTTTAAGGGAAAGAAGTGGAATGTTGTGCAATGGCCAAGTCAATCACCTGACCTGAATCTGATTGAGCATGCATTTCACTTGCTGAAGACAAAACTGAAAGGAAAATGCCCCAAGAACAAGCAGGAACTGAAGACAGTTGCAGTAGAGGCCTGGCAGAACATCACCAGGGATGAAACCCAGCATCTGGTGAGGTCTATGTGTTCCAGACTTCAGTCTGTAATTGACTGCAAAGGATTTGCAACCAAGTATTAAAAAGTGAAAGTTTGATGGATGATTGTTAATCTGTCCCATTACTTTTGGTCCCTTAAAAAGTGGGAGGCACATATACAAACTGTTGTAATTCCTACACCGTTCACCTGATTTGGATGTAAATACCCTCAAATTAAAGCTGAAAGTCGGCAGTTAAAGCACATCTTGTTCGTTTCATTTCAAATCCATTGTGGTGGTGTATAGAGCCAAAAAGATTAGAATTGTGTCAATGTCCCAATATTTATGGACCTGACTGTAATTATGGTATAGAGTTGTATGTGTTGTTGAACCTACTACATCCAGGGCTGGGATGCTGCCCCTATGTGCTAATTATCCACCCTGAGTTCCGTCTCTGGAGATTGTCCAGAATTCTGGGCGTCTGATGAACAATTTCAGAAACCTCTCACTGCCTGAGCTATGAGTAAGCACTCAATCTAGAGTGCGAAACGCGTCAGATGAGCCTGTACGATTTGCCTGATTGTCTTGTATTTTTGATGATCCAATTTTTATAATAAAGACAATTTTTCAACTTTATCCGATGTGCGGCGTCCAGATTCTCCTGTTCAAAGCCTTGCTCTCACTGCCTGTATATGCAATTTCTGGACTGACAATACAAACTCCGCTCCCCCACGGTACTCTGGGACTCTTAAATCCTGGGCTGGGGTAATATATTTCATAAATATCACGCATTAAGAGGGAGAAGGTTCATCCTTTGGAGGAGCTGGAGGAGAGAGCAACCAAACTGGAGGTGGCATTCGTCTCTAACCCGGACGATGGCTACTATCAAGCTTGGCAACAGGCGCTGCAGAATCTTTCCGCTGTTAGGATTGCACAGGCAGACAAGTCCCTCCTATACTCAGCCCAGCGGACATTTGAATTTGGGGGGGAAAATGGGTAACTCCTGGCATGGCTGGCTAAGAGCAACATTCCTTCTACCTCTATTGGCTCTATTAGAGATGGACGGAACCAACTGCTCACAACACCCTCCACCATCAATGACCGCTTTAGAGATTTTTTTTTTGGGGAGTTGTACACCTCCAGGCTGGACTATTCGGACTCTGATCTCTCCTCTTTTCTAAATTCCCTGTCCTTTCCTGTTTTAGCCATGGAGGACAGAGAGAAGCTGGAGGCTGACGTCACTCTGGAGGAGGTGCAGCTGGCTATGGGAGGTGTACAGGGTGGGAAGGCCCCCGGGGCGGACTGCTTACCTTCCGATATTTACACCACCTTTATGGAACTTCTATGATGTGATCCCTCGCGCTAAATTGAGTTGATAGGTTGTGTAGATATTTCTCTAATAGACTAAAATCCCAAATGATAAAAAATATATATGTGCAAGATAATGCAAGTGAGCGGTGATGATGTCTCTATGGACTGCAGCAAAATCTAAAGTGTTCACTTTCACTCAGCATAAATGTAATAAAAAATGATTTCGCGCTATGAAAATCTATCACCTCAAAATAAAGTGCATACAATAATTGGAAATTCCTAAACGTGCGATATTTAAAAGTGCTCCATAGTGCAATGAATAATCCACAAAGGTGCTATGTGCATCAAAATGAAGAATGGATAAAAATTAATAAAAAGTTCATATTGTGCATCAATGTTCAAAGTCTATATTGTGCTGTTCCACTGGGGTCATTTAATAAGGGTGGAAAATAATAATAATCTTGAGGTTAATGATCCGGTGGCACCGGGCTCTCTAGACTCTCACCTTAGATAAAATTATTATGGGCATCAAAACCAAGTTCTTTGTTCTTTGTGATGTAATGATGTTGAGGTGGAACTTCTCTGGTGCTGTAGCGATTCCTCTGCTTAACAGTACCTATGAGATGTAGGAACAAAGGGGGGTTGCCCACCTGGGCTCCACCAGTCCGTTGGTGTGAACAGGAAGGGGAGAGAGAAAAGATGCCTCCAATGGTGTAGTAAGTTTAAAAAGGATAGCTATTTATTAAAAATCAAGTGGTCTCTTACATGTTAACAAGTTAAAAACAGCATTTAGGGTAAAAAGGTTGAGGAGCGGCGTTTGAGGCGCCTCCTTACTAGTTTCCGGTTTCGTCTGTGCTCGGCCACGCCCTACGCGTTACGTCACCGCTCGGGGTTCCCCAGTTGAAGTCACGAGCGGTGACGTAACAGTGGATGCAGTTCAGATACTTGCAACTACAACATGCCACCAGGGCCCAGTTTCCGCGCTTGCCTCTCCTCCAGGCTGATCCCATTGAGGAACTTCTAGCCCCAGGAGACCTCGCTAAACCTCTCCACCCTATACGGTGCACACCTGGGCACTGATTCCCCCAAATTATAAGGATATACCCTCACTGGACAGGGAGGGCTGGGAGGATTGTCTCGAATACAGCCCCAAACTGGTTATTTCCTCCAAAGAAAAGCTCATACAGGTGAAATTTTTACACAGAATCTATTACACACCCCAAAAACTCCATCAAATCTTTCCAGACAGAAACCCTGAATGCCCTAGACGTAAAGCACACATAGGCACATTCTTTCACACGTTTTGGGACTGTCCCGTCATCTCGGCCTACTGGACAAAGGTATTTAGGGTCGTTAACTCTAGATTACAATTGACCCTTCCAATGCTGTCCGAGTTGGCCCTATTGGGGGTTCATGAGGATGCACAACACTCATTACTCCAAGTCACTGATTTCCTACCTTCTATTTTACACAAAGAAATTCTCCTTAAGTGGATCACGTCTACCCCCCCCCCCCTTCTCTTTCCTCCTGGAAGGCACAGATCGGAGCTGCTCTACCTATGTATAGAATTACGTACATTAATTGGGGCTGTCAGTGTGAATATGAATGGTGGTTACCCTATTGTGAGCAGTGTAGTATGGGAGTCTAAAATGCAACTGTTGGTACCCAAATCCTCTGTGTTCTGTATCCACGGATGTTGTTAAATTACTGCATGTGGTGGTGTTCTCACATCTCTTGTCCTGTGTATGTACTTATCATGCAATGCTCTGTACTGTATCAATGGATATGCTGTTTATCACCCTTGTTTAAAAAAAAAAAAAAAAAATATATATATATATATAATAGTGGTATAAGGTTAACTTAACGTTGTGCATGACGGGCTGCCCTGCCTCTCAGTGGTGTCGAACCAGGCTTGCGGATGGCATAGCTGAGGATAGGGCACCTAGTCACCCACATTGGTATTATCACATACGATATCCATAGCACCCACCTCACCATTGCATCCCCCACCCTTCCCATCATGCTGAGCATGACTTTTAATTGCCCATACCCTATTCCACCTACCCATTTACTCTATACATGGATAATTCTGTGTATATTGCACATCATCCCCATTACAAAGTTGAAGTGATGAGCAATAGATTCTAGACAAACGTCCATTGCGTATACTATCCGGTCATACCATCTCTTCATACAGAACTGCCTATATGACCAGATGTTGTGTCCACACTATACAGGTGTTCTGACTGACATGTGGATATATTCACCAATGGATTCCCATTCCATAATCACACATGGCTATCCCCATGATACCCAGTAACCTAGTTTTTACAGGTGCACAATTCTGATACGTTTTTTTTTTTTTACATATATTTACAAAGAAACATTTGTCATCCATTCCAGCATTTATCTACTTCTATGCATCATCTTGTTATGATACATATGATTTATCCAATTGTGGTCTCCCCCATGCACACATAGAGAGCTATTTTTAGTATACACTTATGTGAGTATGTAATGCTCCTCACATAAAACACACCACAATAGCGGAGACTTTTTTATTACAATGTTCAATATAATTTTATGCGGGTTCTCCTTTAGGATCTATAGATATCATTTAATACATTTTTACTATTCAACATCATGTCATTTATACTTATTTCTAATTGGCTTAAGATGCATGTTGTCTGTGTTTTTAATTATGCACCGATTGTTGTCCTGCCAGCACTAAGCGCTGGTAATCTTACCACGTCCTATTCATCAGTAGTTTTAATTTTAAGCCACAAGATGACGGCAATCTTGGCCACTAGAGGGCCTCCCGAACTGTCCATTCATGTGAGTGATAATTAATGTACCACATCCACCAATCAACGCCCCTTATACAGTTGTATGCATACGTTTAGGAACCTCTGACAATTTCCATGATTGTCATTTATAAATATTTGGGTGTTTGGTTCAGCAATTTAATTTTGATCTACCAAATAACTGAAGGACACAGTAATATTTCAGTAGTGAAATTAAGTTTATTGGATTAACAGAAAATGTGCAATATGCATCAAAACTAAATTAGATATATAAATATTTGGGTGTTGCTAATCCAAACACCCAAATATTTATAAATGACAATCATGGAAATTGTCAGGGGTTCCTAAACTTTTGCATACAACTGTATAAGGCCCACACACTCCTGCATAAGCCAGCTTAAAAAAGGAGCGCGCCTGTGATCACCATAGGCAGAGTGCACGCTCGCAAATGCATTGCATCATATCTAACGACGTTAGACGCCACCGCGGTCCACATGCATTCCAGCCTAATACATCTAGCTGACGATCGGCGCCCACAGGAGAGAAGGCTACTGAACCACCATTGCAACCCAGCCAGTGTAGAGACTCACCTCACAGGACTCTACGATGTGCTTCACTTCACTTACCTAGATATAAGTGCTTTTAGGCCTTGTTTACATTAAATGTCATACAGTTTACTTTAGCGGCACTTCTGTCTTTGTTTTATATGTTCCTGGAGTTTTGCTTCTGCTTGCCCTAAGTACAGAACCGTCCCCCATTATCATTGGACCATCATCTGTTGCCTGTACATAGAATTATCCCCCCCCCCCCCCCACATCGTCCACAGGCCCTACTCAGACTGCTGACCCCCTGATTGAGTGTTTCTACTCCCTCATCCCCTGTCAGATTAAGCATTATTGTTTAATGCGCCAGTATCACCCTATTATATAGCAGACTGTCACTGAGGGGGGCCGACCCATTTCAGAACTCACAAGGTAAATGGTTGGTGTTACTACCTGAGCTCTCAGATGAGGGCTGGGAAGAGGCCACTGAGGTTTGCTTTCAAGATATGATTAGCACTGCTGATCGATTTATCCAATTCAAAAATGTATACACCACCTACATTACACTTGTCATACTATTGCACTGGAAGGATGTAAAGTCCTAACGACCCAAACCCTTTAGCGCATTATTAATGGGAACTCCTCAAACTAATATACAAAAGTAGCGCTTGTACAAAAAAAGTTCACTAAAATATAGCAGCCATGGCTGGATGTCTCTAATTCATTTTGGGGCACAGTCTTGTCCTGCCAGATGACCCAATTTGCTTGATCTACATTGAATTGTACCCCAACACTCCAAGAGGTAATTAAATAATCGAATTGAAAGTGGCTTCATATGTTTATATTTAGTCTTTTTTGAAATTAAGATTGAGGTGGGCTGAGACCAATGTACGTTCAAGGTGCATTAGAGTGTGAGTGCTGTTGTTTTGTTATAGGTACCTTACTGCATTCTCATTCCTAGATCACCTCTCCTGACATAGGGAAAAGGAAAACATTTTTCCAGGGAATTGGGATTGTGATTGTTATTTTATGCCATTGCTTTCAATAGGTCACCAAGGATGTACTTGTTTTTCTGCAATACGTACCTGGTGCGCCTTGTTACCCCTTTTACTTTACTGTTACTCTTGTGTTTACATGTAAAACTCAAACAACAACAAAAAAAAAAAAAAGATATGGATGACTTGGGTAGACTCATGAGGAAGTGATTTAGATTCTGCCTAAATCGAGAATTTTTTTTTGTTCCTGCACATTCAATTGGCTCCCCCCTTCCTATTCTGTCCCCCTTTTTACCCCCCCCCATATTGTGATCCCTGGGTTGAGGATGCTAGATATCGGGAATCTTTTACTATTGTACCCTGTGGTCTAATGTAGGAGGATGTTATTTCCGCTCATGTGACCCTTGACTTCAACTTTGCCAACCTTGCTTTTAGAATTACTGTCTCAGATGTTTACCTCATGCACTGTACTGATTGTTAACCCTTCTAACTGTTTGCTCTACTATGTCATGTACAGAGTAATGTACTCTGCTTGCAATAAAACGCATACTGTTAAAGAAACAGTTGTGTGTTACATACCGCCGTGATTGGCTGTCACATGATCGGAAAGGCCCACTCGCCAAGAGGTCGCATATTTGCGTACAGTCGGCATACTGAGGTTAAGCGCCAACAGTTTGCGCAGCACTTTACAATATAAAGAGGGACAGTACAGCAACAAGACAGTTAAGAGGGCCCTGCTCCTGAGAGCTTACAATCTAATTGGAAAGGACAAGTTCAACAAAAGTAATAACAGTGAAAGAACAGACGGGAGAAATAAAAGATTCAGTTGATAGCGGAAGGCAAGATAGACTTTCCTGAAGAGATTAGTTTTTATAGATTGGCGAAAAGAAGACCGAGTAGGAGATAGCTGTACAGATTGGGGTAGAGAGTTCAAGAGGATAAGAGACACTCTATAGAAGTTCTGGAGATGAGCATGGGAGGAAGAGAAAAGGGAGACAGAGAGCAGGAGGAGTTCTTCGGAGGCGCAGAGAGGACGTTTTGGGGGATATATTAAGACTAGATTGGTGATGTAGCTCGGGAAGTTGTAAATGGCTTTGTATGTTGTTGTTAATAATTATTTTATTAGTTGGGTAATCGAAAGCCAGTGGAGGATTTGGCAAAGAGTTGGCAGAGACTGAGCAGTTGATTAAGGTGGATAAGGCAAATCAGAAACGTGGGGGAGACCTCAGATGAGGGAACCCCAGGAGGTAAAGCGGCTACTAAGGCAGCAAAGGGCAATACTAGTGTCTGATAAAAAAAAAAAATACAAAAAAGTTTATTCAATTCAACAATATAGAAGATAAAAACATAACTCATATTACTGAGAAATGGAGTAACAACTACACTGGATAAAGTTTATAAAGTTCCACACTGCTCAAATAGTGTGGTACACAGACAATGGACATGCAAACATGTAAAAACAAATAAACAGATAAACCGACAACAAGAGGTCCGGCATCTAGTTCTGGGGCTCCTGGAATGGGATCGCAAACTGTTAATGCATAAAGCCTCCAAGTCCATTGTTTAAGAGATGCATATACTATGGTCAGATGAAGATGTGTAAAGATTGCTCCTGTCACTTAGTCCTGCAAATTTAGGTAATGTTCCACATGTTGTGATGACCACTATAATGATGCACCAAAGTTGCTACTGAGATGGCTGCTACTCACTGATGGACAATAGATCATTGGCCTCAGATTATGTGTACTGGATTGACTGCTGGTTCCTAGAAGGCAAGTAGTG
Source organism: Aquarana catesbeiana (assembly GCF_042186555.1). Lineage (NCBI taxonomy): Eukaryota > Metazoa > Chordata > Amphibia > Anura > Ranidae > Aquarana > Aquarana catesbeiana. Next base: position 80,132,716 of record NC_133336.1, read on the forward strand.
TTAGATCTCATGGTAAATGCCTGCACATGTGCAGTTCTTCCATTTCATAAATTCCCTGGTATGCCAGATATGGACATTTGCACATCAGTCACACATACATGTGAATAGCTAGCAATGCCCAGAGGTGTTAACCACTGTAGGAAACAGTCCCACTTGATGGATGAATTGTATGTCAGGTTAACAAGCAAACACTGTAGGCAATTGCAAAGGTGCATAGCAGTTCTGAAGCAGGGCTTGAGGCAAGGAGGCATTCCTACATAACCAGATCCTGTAGCTTGTGATTCATATATCTTCCGTTCCCATGGCCGCAATCATGAAGTCCACGCTGTGTCGGGCCTTTCCATGCATTTCCAAACGCAGACGATCGGCACTATTCGGCTCCAGCCCCCCCCACCTCAGGCCAAAAGAGGTACTGCACACCGCTTTTGGCCTAAATCCTGCTCGTTTTGCGAGACAACACTCGCAAACCGAGTTAGGATTTTTAGAAATACAGTGCTAGTTTTGCGAAACGCTCATTAACCGCGTTACTCGCAAACTGAGGTTCCACTGTATAGGTTTTCTCATTTGTGAACTCCACACCTATTTAGCGGTATTTACCGCCGGCGATCTCTGCGTGTATGGTAATCTGGCGTCCGGACCTCTTGTTATCTGTTTGTTTTTACATGTTTGAATGTCCATTGTCTGTGTACCACACTATTTGAGCAGTGTGGGACTTTATAAACTATAACCAGTGTAGTTGTTACTCCATTTCTCAGTAATCCGAGTTGTTTTTACCTTCTATATTATTTAATTGAATAAACATTTTTATGATTTTTATCAGGACTCTAGTATTGCCCTTTGCTGCTTTAGTAGCCGCTTTACCTCCCGAGGTTTTCTCATCGGAGGTCTCCCACCTTAATCAACTGCTCAGTCTCTGCCAACTGTCTTTGCCAAATCCTCCACTGGTTTCCGATTACCCAACTAATAAAATAATTATTATTAACAACCTAGAAAGCCATTTACAACTTCCCGAGCTACATCACCAATCTAGTCTTAATAGATCACCCAAACCGTCCTCTCTGCTCCTTTGAAGAACTCCTCCTACCCTCTATCTCCCTCGTCTCCTCCTCCCATGCTCGTCTCCAGAACTTCTATAGAGCCTCTCTCATCCTCTTGAACACCCTACCCCAATCCGTACAGCTATCTCCTACTCGGTCTTCTTTTCACCAATCTCTAAAAACAAATCTTTTCAGGAAAGTCTATCCTGCCTTCAGCTATCAATTGAATCTTTTATTTCTCCCGTCTGTTCTTCTCTCACCATTACTTTTGTTGAACTTGTCCCTTCCAATTAAATTGTTAACTCTCAGGGAGCAGGGCCCTCTTAACTGTCTTGTTGCTGTACTGTCCCTCTTTATATAGTAAAGCGCTGTGCAAACTGTTGATGCTTAACTTCAGTACGCCAGCAGTGCGCAAATATGCGACCTCTTGGCGAGTGGGCCTTTCCGATCATGTGACAGTCAATCACGGCGGTCTAACACACACAACTGTTTTTTTTAACAGTATGAGTTTTATTGCAAACAGTACATTTCACAACGCGGTTGACATAGCAAACAGTTAGAAAATTTAACAATGAGTACAGTGCATGAGGTAAAGATCTGAAACGGTAATTCTAAAAGCAAGGTTGGCAAAGCTGTAGTCAAGGGTCACACGAGCAGAAATAACATCCTCCTACATTAGACTACAGGGTACAATACTAAAAGATTCCAGATTCCTAGCATCCTCAACCCAGGGATCACAATATGGAGGGGTTAAAAGGGGGACAGAATAGGAAGGGGGGAGCCAATTGAATGTACATGAACAAAAAAAAAAAAATAAAAAAATTCCGAGATTAGGCAGAATCTAAATCACTTCCTCATGAATCTATCCAAGTCATCTATATCTTTTTTTTAAAGGTGTTTATGAGTTTTACATGTAAACACAAGATTAAACAGTACAGTAAAGTAAAAAGGGGGCAACAAGGAACCAGTTACGTATTACAGAAAAACTAGTACATCCTTGTGGGTCTTGGTGACCCATTGAAAGCAATGGCATAAAATAACAATCACAATCATAATTCCAATTCCATGGAAAAATGTTTTCCTTTTCCCTATATCAGGGGAGGCGATCTAGGAATCAATGCAGCAGGTAAGGTACCTATAACAAAACAACAGCAGTCTCACACACACACACTTATGCACCTTGAACATACATTGGTCTCAGCCCACCTCAATCTTAATTTCAAAAAAGACAAAAGATAACATATGAAGGCACTTTCAATTCCCTCTTGGAGTGTTAGGGTACAACTCATTGTAGATAAAGCGAATTAGGTTGTCTAGGATGACAAGACTGTGCCCCAAAATGAATTAGAGACATCCAGCCATGGCTGCCATAATTTTGTGATTTTTTTTGTACAAGCTCTACTTTTGTATATTAATTTGAGTTTGGGGAGTTCCCTATTAATAATGCGATAAAGGGTTTGGGTCATTGGGGAGTTTACATCCTTCTAGTGTAATAGTATAACTTTTTGTGCATAATACAGAACTGTTCGGAGTAGGACTCGAGCATGGGTTCTGTGTACAAAATCTGGAGTGAATGCTGACCAGGTTAGTAGTTTTTCTTCTCAAACGCCGGCCCCTTCAGCAGGTTCAGCTCTACAGGAAGTAACACTCGTGGCAGACGTTTGAGAAGAAAAACTACTAACCTGGTCAGCAACCCAATTTTCTGGACGGGGCTAGAGGGGACCTTGGGTAGTTTGGGCGCTAACCGAACCTCTACAGGAATAATAACCGCACAATGAGACACAGGGCCCCCCGAAGTCGACAAACTCTGTCCCCTTTCTTTGGTACCCCCAAAAGGTTCAATTTGTGGACCCCCTTGACGCTCACGAAGGAGGTCCATGAATCTGGAAACCAGCAAAGATGTCCCCCCACCCCAGCAATGGGTGAGAGCAGACCTTCATGCTGAAGGAGTCTTGTCAGTGGATCCGGAGAAGCCTGCTCTAAGCTTACCAGACCAGGATTGCTTGGAACTTCCCGGGGAAGACTTGAGAGATCTGTTTCCTTTATCTGCAGTCCCAGGAGCCCGGAAGAATTTCTTATGGGCCAAGAAGGAAAGCCCCCTTCTGCGACGAGGCTCCTTCCCTTTCCTAGATTGAGGCAGGAAGGTTCTCTTCCCCCCGTGACACCCTTAAAGTGGTTGTATACCTTTATTTTGAACTTTTACCTACAAGTAAGCCTATAATAAGGCTTACCTGTAGGTAAAAAAAAATATCTCCTAAACCTTCAGGTTTAGGAGATATTCCCCTCGCAATGAGCCGCTGACTGCAGTGGCACATGCGCACAGGGGATTCTCGGCTGACAGCCCGGCAAACTCCAGAGCTTGCCGGGCAGAAGTCTCCCGCGCGCATGCGCGGGAATGACGACATCGCGGCTCCGGCCACTCACAGTGCCGGAGCCGCGATACCCGGAAGACACGCCGAGGGGAGATGTCAGCTCCCTCGGCGTGGACCAGGTGAGATGCCGGCGCCTCGTTCTAAGGTAAGTATCTCATAATGAGCTAATATGCGGTGCATACTAGCTCATTATGCCTTTTCCCTTGCAGGTGTAGAAAAAAAAAAAAAAAAAGACAGCGGGTATACAACCGCTTTAATGTCATACAGGGTAGCCCCAAACAGGCGGTCGCCTTCAAAGGGCAGATCAATGAGAGTTTTCTTAGAAGCTTGGTCTGCCGACCAATTCTTAAGCCACAGCACAGGTCTAATCACCACCCCTGAAACAGAAAGCTTGGACAGCACAGGAGCTGCATCCAAGGCTGCATTACAAAAATATACTGCAGCCCATGGACCACCTGGTCTGCTAAATCAACATAAGCAGCGGGAACCTGCTCACAACCCAGACCCTGGAGCAAAAGCTTGACCAATTCAGTTAGGGTCTGTGACACCATGGCCGAGGCCAAGACTGAACACAATGTCGAACCAGCAATCGTAGACATGCTGCGTGCTACCACCTACGCTTTCCTGTTAGCCGGGATTTCTCTACTGGGATCATGGTTGCTTTATTCAACCTGGAAATAGGAGGGTCCACCTGATGGGGTAGTCCATTTTTTTTAAAAGTGATTCTTCAAAAGGGGTAGCGTACTGAGAAAAGTTTGGGGACCACAAAGGGTGACTTAGGTTTACCTATAAGGAATGGGAATAACCAATCTAAATAAGGCAGAAAAGTAAACTCCTTTGGTGTGCGAGGTGATTTATGCGTACCAAAGGACACAGCCACATCCGTGGCCCTATCAGCCGCATCCTCCATCTTTAGTCTCCCCTGCACCACAGTAACAAGTGCGTCGCAGCGCTTTTTTACTCACTGCTGAGATCGCACAGGATTCATCCTCACTATCAGACGGGTCAGGGGGCATGATATTAAGCCACCCTGGACGGGCCGCGTCCCCAGGCTCAGAATCAGATGAGACAGACTGAGCAGGGGACGCTTCCTCCTGGGCCTTTGCCCACAAGCTACTTCCACCCAGGATACAAATGACTCTAGGACTGTCGTCAGCACAGCCATGGGAAGCTGGGCTTCCAAGTGACCTGCCAGCTCCATGGAGGGGATCAGTTGGTGCGATGTGACCCTGAGGTTCCATAGGGAAGAAGAACCTGTAGTACAAAGGATTATGGCACCACTAAGGGACCCCCAATGCCTATAAGAATACCTACCAACAGAGAGTGAGATACACAAGGACCCCCCAAAGACTCACCCTACCAGTGGAGGAGCCCCGCAATTCGGACTCAGCAACACCATCGACGCCGGGACAGAAAGTGAAGAGGGGAGGAAGAGAAAAATTGCCGCCGTGACATGGGCTACACAAACATGGATGCTAGCTGGAGACCAGCCAAACCAAGGGAAATTGGCTGCCGTGATGTCATCGGACCTCCCAAACATGGCCGCCGGCCGTTTGATATGCTGAAGCACGCTGCCAGGATCCTCTGTGCCTTCAACAGCTCTGCACCTTCTGCAAGGGGACCCCCCTTCAAAAAAGGTACTGTACTCTACTAGGTAGGGTGAACATTCAAGGGGACACTGCTGTGCACTCTGCACTTTGACCCCGAAACTGCACACTACCTCACACTGCACACACAGCAGGGTATGTGCCTAGGGGTCTCCGCTGCCCCTCTGCACTGGAACCCCCCCCCCATACCGTCAGGGCAGGACACACACCACCCAGAAGGGGAATGGCAGGTGAGACCCCCCAAGGGTCTCTGCTGCCTGCCCTGGGACTCCCACCAATCTGTGGGGGGAGGGGGGAACCCAGCTTAACCAAGGGACTTTAGAATGGGAGGAGGGATCCTGCAGTCAGGTCCGACCATCCCTGGAGGGTGCACCCCAAACCGCACAAAGGGGGAGGGGGAGGGGGACTGTACTTACCGATCCATGGAGCGGGTGACCCTTCAGACAGAATTCCCGCAGTGGGACCGCTGCGACTCAGACCAGAGTCTGGTTGTATGCAACCATGCAAGATGTTTAACACGCAGGCCAGCCTCCGTCCGTTGAGGTTATGCCGCGGCCACCCTAGCACGTAGCTGCGATCTGCACATGCTTGCTGGCTGGACTGGGGAGACCACTGGATCTAGATTATCCAGCCCGGCAGTTGATGGCAGATCGTTCAGGAAAAAATGCACGGAAGAAAGACAAAAAAGTAAAATTTGCTAGGACCACAAGATCCCAGCAAGGAGCTAGGTCCTTACTCCTGACTAGACAGAAATAAACTGAATACCCAGAGCAGGGAGGGGGTATATACTGAGGACAGCCCATGGGCGTAGCCAGGTGTGTTTTTTTTTTGCTCTGCCAAGTCCTACTCCTGCGGAGGCGATATAACCCAATGATCAAGATTAAGGAGGCGCTGTGTCTTTTGATGAACAAAAGAGCAAAGTAATTTTTCTTCTGATGTGCGCTGAGGCAGTACTGATGAGGGGGCATGTAGGGGGACACAGAGGGGGCTTCACTGACATACATTGAGGGGGGTGCACTGATCATCAGGGTACTGATGATCAGTGCCCGGATTATCCGTGTAAATGTGCCCTTTCAGACTTGTGGGTTACCGGCTCTTCTTTCCTCACGCTGTTACAGTGCATGAGAAAATGAATGCTGATAACTGGCATTAAGTTTTTAAGTTTAATAAGTTTGTTTACATGTGATTGGACATGCAGTGCCTTGAAAAGGTATTCATACCCCCTTGAAATTTTCCACATTTTGTCATGTTAAAACCAAAAATGTAAATGGATTTAATGTGATCAACACAAAGTGGCACATAATTGTGAAGTGGAAGGAAAATGATAAATGGTTTTCAAATAAATATGTGAAAAGTGTGATGTGCATTTGTATTCAGCCCTTGAGTCAATACTTTGTAGAACCATCTTTCTCTGCAATTACAGCTGCAAGTCTTTTTGGGGATGTCTCTACCAGCTTCGCACATCTACAGAGTGAAGTTTTTGCCCATTGTAATTTGCAAAATAGCTCAAGCGCTGTCAGATTGGACAGAGCGTCTGAAAAGCAATTTTCAAGTCTTGGCACATATTGTCAATTGGATTTAGGTCTGGACTTTTAACTGGGCCATTCTAACATGAATATGCTTTGATCTAAACCATTCCATTGTAGCTTCTGGCTGTATGTTTAGGGTCGTTGTCCTGCTGGAAGGTGAACCTCCGCCCCAGTCTCAAGTCTTTGGCAGACTAACAGGTTTTCTTCTAAGATTGCCCTGTATTTGGCTCCAGCCATCTTCCTATTAACTCTGACCAGCTTCCCTGTCCCTGCTGAAGAAAAGCATCAACACAACATGATGCTGCCACCACCATGTTTCACAGTGGGGATGATGTGTTCAGAGTGATGTGCTGTATTTGTTTTCTGCCACACATAGCGTTTTGCTTTTAGGCCAAGAAGTTCAAATTTGGTCTCATCTGACCAGAGCACAACCTTCCACGTTTGCTGCCCCCCACACATGGCTTCTCGCAAACAGGACTTCTTATATTTTTCTTTCAACAATAACGTTCTTCTTGCCACTCTTCCAGATTTGTGGAGTGCACAACTAATAGTTGTCCTGTGGACAGATTCTCCCACCTGAGCTGTGGATCTCTGCAGCACCTCCAGAGTTACCATGGACCTCTTGGCTGCTTCTCTGATTAATGCTCTCCTTGCCCGGCCTGTCAGTTTAGGTGGACGGCCATGTCTTCGTAAATTTGCAGTTTTGCCATTACTCTTTACATTTTCGGATGATGGTTTAACAGTGCTCTGTGAGATGTTCAAAGCTTGGGATATTATTTTATAACCTAACCCTGCTTTAAACTTCTCCACAACTTTATCCCTGACCTGTCTGGTGTGTTCCTTGGCCTTCATGATGCTGTTTGTTCACCAAGGATCTCTAACAAACCTCTGAGGGCTTCACAGAACAGCTGTATTTATATTAAGATTAGATTACACACAGGTGGACTCTATTTACTAATTGGGTGAATTCTGAAGGCAATTGGTTCCACTAGATTTTAGTTAGGGGTATCAGAGTAAAAAGGAGGAATACAAATGCATGCCACACTTTTCAGATATTTGTAAAAAAAAAAAAAAAAAAAAATGAACCAATTTTTTATTTTCCTTCCACTTCACAATTATGTGTCTTTTGTGTTGGCCTATCACATAAAACCTCAAAATACATTTATGTTTTTGGTTGTAACATGACAAAAAGTGGAAAATTTCAAGGGGGTATAAATACTTTTTCAAGGCACTGTAGCTGATCACACTGTTATTGTCCCTTTACCACGATCTGTCCAAAGGATACAGTGATCACAAAGCACGCCCGATGCCCTCCCAGAACAGAGCTGCGCTTCAGGTTAAATACATTTTCATAGAGAACCATATGAAATGTTATTGGTTACATCCAAGATTCTCTTATTGCACCTTTTTTAAAAAGATTCTATCCATGGGATTTTGGGGCAAACTGTGCCAGAGCTTGCTGCTTGGCCTTGCCTCCTACATTTTTATTGACTTGCCACTATGATGGGCAGCATCAATGGCCCATAGGAACGCGCAGGACACAGAGAGGGGGATAGGCAAGTTTCCGCATTGACTGAAGCTGTGACAGAAGGATTTGGGTGGCTGCTGCATGTAGGTGTCTGCACTTCATAACTGCAGCCGCATGCTCCCCCTTCTCCCAGGCAAAGTCTCTAACACAGAATTTTTTGTATAATTGTTTTAAAAAAAGGTACCTCTTATGATCTGCTTGCACTTGGTACGATTTTCAATCCCGAATTGAAAACCTTGTAAGACACTAAGCCCGCATATCAAATATATACACTTTAATGTCTGAATTATTTACAGAGCGAGCCTTTGATGGCTTAACACAGTTTGCAAATGCAAGGTATCTGGCAATCATAGATCACAGCTTCAACATTTCAGACAAACCGATGCCTTAAATACAGAATAGACTGTTATCGCAGCAATTACAAAAACAGCAGGTCATGTTCATTTGTTAATCAGTCCCAATGGTGAATATTGGTCAGATGTATATTAACCCTACACAAAGCTACACCAAGATTTAGTTTTGAGTGGATGGGAATAACTGAGTGCAACCCCTAGTATATATCATGACAAAGATAAGCAGTTATGCGTGTTCTTCAACAGACACTATTGCTCACTAGGAGAGCAACACTGAACTTACATTCAAAAGCATGTAGGTTATTTTTTTTATACATAATGTATAATGCCAGTGTTTTAAAGGTTTTATACATTTTCAACCATGTGCTGGATTTTTTTATGGCCTTGCTGAGAACTTAGAAATGTGCTTATGTGTTCAGCAATTATTGCTGATATACTTGAATCACACTCCTATACAGGTACAATTAAAATTAGATCAATGCAATCCCCTCAAATGTTAAATTGCTGCAGGATAAGAACATACATATAAAAAAAAAGTTTTATTGTTGGACAGCATGTTTTTAGTCTGCAATTAGCCAGTGCAGGAGTTTATTAAATAATGGACAATAAAAAAGGAATAAAACATTAGCACTGACAAAAGAGGGATGTTGCATCCATTTGTCACGCGTTCAAAAAGGTGCAATATGATAGGGCCTGCCAAATAGAAACTCAGCTTTTTATATGGGATATGGCTTACTAAAATTAAAAGGTGGGAAGGCAGGAGATGGGGGTTACTCGATAGCAGGAAATAGGAGCTCCCATGAGGAATTACAGATGAAAGCTTTTTTGTCTCCCTTTCAGATATGGGACCATAAGAAAAATATTTACAGCACGATACGGAAAAAAATTCTGCCAGGTAACCAGCCAGCCATGCCCATTTGTACAGAAAATAAATGTAGGTAATTTTGCAGCAATAAATATAGAAAAAGAAAAAGTAGACACTGACTTTTGTAAACCTAAATTTACAAGGAGATCAGCCATTCATCCTGCTGTTATCCAATAGGTATATAAGTGCAAACAAATTGCAAAAACTGGGTATTTTAATATGTACAAGAGTATGGACAAACATTGTTACCAGAGACAATTGTACAGCAGCTGAATATTTTAAACCGTACCAGTAAGCCACTGGTTTATTTTGTGCACCTATTCTGTGGTCGAAGATAACTTTAGTTAGGAGAAAGCTGAGAATCTAGAGAGAAAAACAAAAAAAATCACAATCCCTACAAATAAAAACAAACGTGTCTGATCACTTTGGAAAGTATCAATGACCTTGCTGGAATCTGGGACTGCAGTATACTGTTCAATGTTTTGTAGGCCCTAAGAGCAAAGGTTTGATGGTACCCAATGCATTTTGGCTAGGTTTTACTTCACAAGACCGATTTTCTTTGCTTCTGTTTCATAAATTAGTAACCGCCACATTTTCACTATGAATACTTCAGCTTCTTCATCGAGGACCTGAAGGAGAACATAAGATAGTATCAAATAAAATAAGGTCCAAATTGCAGAGAACACTGATGAAGTCAACATTGCCCAATCTGGCTTTAACAAAACATTCTCAACTTCTGTTCACAAAACATAACCTAAAAACTATTGACAAAACCATTCAACTGTATCAAGCAGCTGTTTTAACAAGCTAGACCTCAGTCAATTACCACTGTGATAAAAATTTCCAGTTTCCTTAAAGTGATATTAAAGGCTATGTTTTTATTTTTTACAAATAAGTCATTTACCTGCTCTGTGCAGTGGTTTTGCACAGAGCAGCCCGGATCCTCCTCTTTTTGGGTCCCTCGCAGGCGCTCCTGGCTCCTATCCTCCAAGCAGCTTGCTATAGGGGCACCTGAGCCACTGCTCTGTCTGTTCACTCAGACACAGAGCCACAGCTCGTCCCCCTTCTCTTCATTGGCTCACTGACTGACAGCAGCGGGAGTCAATGGCACCCGCTGCCATCTCAGTCAATGAGGAGGGAGAGTCCCCAGAGAGCAGAGGTTCTCCTCCACATCGCTGGATCAAGATGGAGCTCAAGTATTAGGGGAGCTGGGGAGAGCTGCTGATGCATCAAGGTAAAAAAAACCTTCTGCCTTTATAACCATTTTAAGGTATAATTTTCAGGAGAGCATTTAACCTCTCATTTAGAGAACAATACTTGGGCTTCTATGCTTATTGAAACCTCGGCGCATAGCATAAAAGGAAATTTTATGCTCTTTTTGTTTTTTCTTCTCCTAAACACTTACTTTTACAATGCATTTTCCAGGTCTAACTGCTGATGCCAGGCAACTTGCATTTTAAGGAGTCCTGCAAAAGCAGCTCTCATGTGTCATGTGACAGGTATAACTTAATGATTTAGGGGATTAGTGGGAGGTAGGGCAAAGGGTTTTTAGTACTCATCCCCAATCTTTTGTCCTAAAGCCCTGGCGTGGTTTTCAGTGGTTCTAAAGGGACTAACAAAACAGGGGAGAAATAAAGTGTGTGCTGGCAGTGGATTACTGAAGGGATAAGTACTTGCAGGTGACCCCAATTCCTCCTATTTATCTACCCTGACCTCCTATTTCACTTTAAAGGATATGGCGGGATATAGCTATTTAAGAATGTAATAAAACAATAACTTTTCCCCCAATGCCAACAATCACCAGCACTGGTTGTAGTCATTTACCAGATTGCCATTTGGCAAAAATCAAGATTATATCCTGTACAAGGTTTTAGAATAAAAGTACACCCGTAGTTTAACGTGGCGGTCCACCTATATAAACTGTTTAACTTCTCTTGACAAGAAATATGAACTGGAGGGAGTTGCCCAATTTATTAAATATACTGAGTAATAAATGTGTACTCACCATTGCAACATCGTCCAATATACTTTGTGGAGAGCTGTGTGCCATTACCTAGTAAAGAACATTGAATTTATTAGTTGGAACATATGACTATAATAATGTGAGATTTACTGCAGAATACAAAATAAATTCTGCAAAAAGGAATGAATAACTGTTTTGTACATATGTACTACTACAAAGCAGATTTCTTTGGAATCTTCTTGAACAGATTAAACCTTTACTTATAAAATAAACTTATACAAATTGAGCTTGACACTGGAATAATGACCACTGCGATTTTCCAATATCTGCTTTTTAAAGGTCAAAACAATGTGCTTATCTGAGTACTATTGTGCATTTTCCTTTTTTACAGTTTAAACACCCAAAGTAAAAGATAAAAAAACAAAAACCTAAGTTGAGTCCTGTAACAGCACCAATGCCCTGAACTGAATTCTTACCTGGGGAACTATCTGCATGGAGTTTCTATGCAGTCTCTATATCTGCATAATTTTTAGGTTTTTCAAATTCCTGCTACAGTACAGATACCCGTAAAATAACTGACCTCCACTTCCAGTGTGCCTGTCGAATTACTATTAGGAACACTAGACGCAAATTTCTTTATGGCAAGGAAATGCAAATGGTCTCCATAATCTCTTATCCTTTTTTATCAGTGCTATATAAAAGAGTGAATCTACATTAGTTGACCCGCACAGGTTTTAAATTCCTTACCTTTGAACATACGAAATCAACCAGCGTGGCTTCTTCTTCACCAATGTACTCTATGATTTTCTTATTGATCCAAGGCCTAATTCTTCGCTCCATTAATGTCTGAAGTAGGAAGACATTGTGTGTTATATAGATATAAAACTCACAAAATTAGTCCATGTATTACAATTTCTCTTTATACATTACACAAAATACTGAATGTATGCTACTCCTTGTACATCCACATCCCACAACTGTGTTAGATAAGTACAGTAAAAAATGCAAATCTGACAGGACTTGAAAGTACACACAACTTATTTTTTTGGTTTAGCTGTGCATGAGAGATGTTAACCTAATGTAATTAGTTAAAATGTGTGCAACGGTATTAAAACCATGCTTGTACATTGAGTTTGTAATTCTATATGGATAACACAGCAAAAGAAAAAATTTGATGACTTGCTTTTTAGATCTGTTCTTGGGGTTATTTGGGGCGCCGATTCAGAAAATTGCATTAGCTAGACTGTATCAGCTTTAGTTTGTTAGATATGGTCAAAATGATATAACCTTTTTATTTCAGCTTTTGAAAAGATCTTGATCAACGTGCTCTTCTGTTACCTAGTGTTTTTGCACACAAGTTAGCAGATATAGTGAGTGTTTACATACTTCCGACTATAATTTGACATTGAAAATGCTGAATTCCAAAGTCCAAGGTAATAGTTCTGATATAGGTGGTGTGTATATATTGCCACCCGTATCGTTTCATTTTTGCAGATTGAGCATTGTAGAGGTTATAGCTACTTCCCAACAGTGCTGCCTGAATCACCCCAGTATATTTTGCCATATTTATATCCTGATTTCTGATGTGTGACCAGACTCAAAAACTAGAGCGGATAGGGAATTTGCCATTTTTGGAAACAGCAGGTCAAATATACCCAGGAACAGGTCTAACATTCAAGGCACCAAAAAACATGTGTTGGCCTGTGTAATCATTACACAATGGTCTGTAGTCCCTAATGACATGAAACACAATGCTCCTTGTCACCTACGCTGTCCAAGCTTTCAGTTACAAGTCAGCAGAAATAGGACATGGTTATGAACTTAGTCTGAGTCACAGATCTGAACACTTGCTACAGGTCAGTGACTAAATTATAGTCTGAATTAAAGTGAGATCCAGGCAACTAGAGTTGTCAGAGAAATTCACCATCAACGTTTTGTGTTTTTCAATATAAAAAAAGCCTGATTCCTCTACAGTACTAATTATAAAATGTATTAAGCAGATTCTCGGTTTCACATACAGTGGGGAAAATAATTATTTGACCCCTGCAGATTTTGTAACTTTGCCCACTTACAAAGAAATGAAGGGTCTATCATTTTTTATCAAAGGTGTATTTTAAATGATAGAGACAGAAAATCAACAAAAAATTAAATCCTGCGGCGCCCACAAGGTCCCTCTTCCTCAAGAAGGCACATGTACAGGCCCGTATGAAGTTTGCCAATGAACATCTAAGTGATTCGGAGAAGGATTGGGAGAAAAAGTGCTGTGGTCAGATGAGACCAAAATTGATCTCTTTGGCATTAACTGGACTCGCAGTGTTTGGAGGAATAAAAATGCTGACTATGACCCCAAGAACACCATCCCTACAGTCAAGAACATAGGTGGAAACATTATGCTTTGGGGCTGTTTTCCTACTACAGGTACAGGCTGACTTTGCATTGAGGGGCCAGTGGGTGGGGCCATGTATTGTAAAATCTTGGATGAGAACCTTTTTACCTCAGCCAGAACACTGAAGATGGGTCATGGATGCGTCTTCCAGCATGCCAATGACCCAAAACATACCAAAGGCAACAAAGGGAGTGGCTCAAGAAAACACATTTAGGTCATGGAGTGGCCTAGCCAGTCTCCAGACCTTAATCATATAGAAAATGTAGGAGCAAGCCGAAACAGAGTTGCTAAACGACAGCCAAAAAACCTTAAGGATTTAGAGAAGATCTGTAAAGTAGAGTGGATCAAAATCCCTCCTGAGATGTGTGCAATCCTGGTAACCAACTACAAGACCCTTGCCAACAAGGGTTTCTCCACCAGATACCAAGTCATGTTTTGCTTGGGGATCAAATACTTATTTTACTCACTGAACTGCAACTCCTTTTATAATATTTGTATCATGTGTTTTTTCTGGATTTTTAGTTGATATTCTGTGTCTATCATTTAAAATACATGATAAAAATTATATACCGTTAATTTTTTGGTAAGTGGGCAAACTTACAAAATCTGCAGGGGATCAAATAATTATTTTCCCCACTGTAGTCAGGGAAATCTCATTTAGACATTAAGGACCCAATTGATAAAAAGACATTACCAGCAGACTAAAGATGGCTCTGTAAGCCTTCCAGCTGCTTGAATAACAAAGTACAGATTAAACTGAAAACCTTTTGTTCAATACAATTTAAAAATTAAACTTTCTCCAAAAACTGCAAACGTACTGCCTATGAGAAGATGTTACAAGATGCATGCTTGCTATTACCTTCATTGATTTAAATTTCACATTAATCAGGGTCTGTCAGTCCCCAACTTCAAGAGACTGTTCACACTAATTGTTTTCAACACAATGCATTAAGACAGGCTATTCATTTTCAATAGACTACCAATGCACATAAACCAGGCAATGCAGCACTGCAGAGGGTTCACAAGTGGGCACTGCTGCCCCCTTAATGTGAGTTGGGATGCCAATTAAAATGAATGGCACTGCAAAACACAATCATGTTTGCCTTAGGGGCAAAGCAAGATGGCAGTTAGGGAAATTGTAGCCCATAACATAGCAAAATCAAATCAGAAAGGCAAAGAAGAGGTGTTTTGACTAATAGGTTAAAGTAGAACTATGAGCAAACTTCTTTTTTTTTTTTTTGGATAGATTTTTGTAGATCCCCATACACACTATTAGATTTTCTGCAGACTTTGGCCTTCAGATTTACCAAAACCATATAATACGAGGTCAGACCTTAAGAGTTTCAATTTGTATGCAATCAGGCAGGATCTTGCACTACATGGTTTTGGTAAATCTGAAGACAAAAATCTGCAGAAAATCTAATAGTGTGTATGGGGCCTAAGGGAGGGACATAACCCGTCAGATTGTTTTCGCCATCTGTTTCATTGCGGACATTTCCCTTCACTTCCTGTCCCAATATCCAAACAGGAAGTGAGAGGAAATCCATGCAAATTAATGGGAATTTCTTGGGGACCCCCAGGCCACCAGGGCTAGGCGAATCTCGCTAACAGGGGCACAGTGAGCAGTAAAAACGGACAAGTCTTCCAATCCCTCTCCAAAATTTAAAAAAAAAAAAAAAAAAAGTTTTGCCTTTAGTTGTACTTAACCACTTAAAGACCGCCCACCGCATATATACTGCGAAAGGGCAGCTCTATTGAGCGAAATGACGCACCTGTTCGCAGTTTCATGCGATCGTATGGGCGTGCGCCTGCTGCACGTAGGAGGAGCCGATGTCCACTGGCCACCCACGATTGCAGTAAACAAGGCAGATCCCCATTCTGACGGGGATAACATGGAGATCTGCTGTTCCTAGTGATCAGGAAAAGCGATCTGTGTTTTTCCTTTCAGAACTTCCCCCACGCAGTTAGAAACACACCGAAGGAACACAGTTAACCCTTTGATCGCCCCTGTAGTTAACCCCTTCCCTTGTCAGTGTCATTTATACAGTAATCAGTGCATTTTTCTAGTACTGATCACTGTATTGGTGTCACAGGTCCCCGAAGTGTCACTTAGGGTCAGAGTTGTCCACCGCAATGTTGCAGTCCTGCCCAAAAAAAAAAAAAAAAAAAAAAAAAACACACAGATCGCCACCATTACCAGTAAAAACAACAAAAAATTCTATCCCCTATTTTGTAGGCAATATAACTTTTGTCCAAACCAATATAAGCTTATTGCGATTTTTTTTTTTACCAAAAATATGTAGAAGAAAACATGTTGGCCTAAATTGATGAATAATTTAGTTTTTTTCATTTTTTTTTTTGGATATGTATTATAGCAGATTGTTTTTTTCAAACAGGTCAATCTTTGTTTATAGCGCAAAAAATAGAAACTCCAGAGGTGTTCAAATACCACCAAAAGAAAGCTCTATTTGTTGGGGGGAAAAAAGGACATCAATTTTATTTGGGTACAGCGTCGCATGACCACACAATTGTCAGTTAAAGTAACGCTAATTATGTTGTATAGAGAATATATGCAAAGAAAAATTTCAGAACTTGCTTTGGACTGACCCTATATGTGGTTTTAAAAATAAGGAAATGATATATTAGTTTAATAAGGAGATATATTTTCCAATAAGAATGTATACTGGTCTGAAATGATGAAATTCTAGAAGAAATATAGTGTAAAACAAAAGTAACGCAGTGCCGTATCGCAAAAAATGGCCTGGTCTTTAAGGGGGTAAATCAATCCGAGGCTGAAGTGGTTAAAGCATCTTGGTGTTGGATTATAATTAGGATGCCTATATTTAAAACCAAAATTGAGTTACTTTTTTTTTTTTTGTTTTAATCTGTACAAGGGACAGTACTTGCATTCGACGAGAAGTGTCCTTTTTGCTGGCAGCTGGTCTCTTAGTTGAAATCCTCCAAGCCTCCTCTTTAGGTCATAGGCACTCAAAAGTGCTGACTATGGCCACCCTTTTCACCCCCCTCTCCTCTGATAGAAGTTGCACTATAGCTCCCATCATTGAAAAGTGCTCTATGAATGGATAACTATTCACTTATCTGTCCATCCTCCAATCAGAGGACAGAAGATTACAACCAAGAGACCAGTCATCACCACAAGAGACACTTCTCATTGAATATAAGTACGGTCCCTGGTACTGATAAAAAAAAAAAAAAGTAAACTTAAGCTTAGGAGTGTTGGTTAATTATAAATACAAGAATAAAGTACTGCGATAGGCAAAATGTTTTTCATTTTGGAAAGAGTAAGGGGGGGGGCTTATAACCCCTATCTGTGTTTCATTTGGGAGATTTACCTCCACTTCCTATTCTCTAGCCAAAACAGGAAATGAGGAAATCCTGCAAATAAAGGGATGATTATAACTTGATATTAAATGAAAAAAAATATATATTTGTAGATTTTGATCCTCAGACTACTTTTGTAGATATTTCCAGTTTAGAAAGCTTGGCCAGATGAAGATTTCCATCAGCAATTGCTATGAGTAGCTGAAAGCAGAAAACACTCACAGTGTCTACAATGGACCAGTCCAAAGGATAAGCAAACAGCTCTGGTTTAGCTGTAGGTATTTTTTCAATAAGACTCTTGATATGTTTGCGTTTCTCTTCTGTGTTCACATTATTTTTGGCTGAAGATTTGTCATCATCGCCATAATCCAGTGGAACCAGTTTTCTTTTTCTTGGCACCTCATCACTATCTTCATCCTCAAATTTATTAAATACACTGTCTACTGGCAGTTTCTTCCTTTTTGCAACGTTTGGCTGACTCGGACTACTGGAGGCTCCTAAAGATTAAAAAAACAAAACAAAAAAAAAAACCAATAAGTAATGAGACTTCAATATTCAGAAAACAGCTGCAAGAAAAAGTCACACACACACACACACACACTAGTCAAGTACCTAGAAACAAACCACTCACCTAATTTGAGGCTCAGGCCTATTTTTGGCCGGTACTCCTCTTGTGGCTGCTGCTCTGGCGAATTTTCATGTGGAATGATGATTCCACATGGAGACTCATCCCCTGGAGAATTGGGGGTTGCATGTCCACTACCAGACGAGACAGATGGGGCAGAGCTAATAGGCCTCATGGTGGGCTTAAGGCAAGGCTTTGGTTCAGGCTCCTCCTCCTCTTCCATTTGTTCCTCAACTTTTACTTCTCTTACAGGTTTTTCCTCCTCTTCCTCTTCAGATTCTGGCTGAGGCTTAATCTGTGGTGGCTGTCGTCGCCTTTCTGCCTCTTGTTCCATCTAAGCATCAGGTATAAAATCAATTCATGCAGATTAAAATATACAAATGCACAAGCAAAATTCTAAACATTTAAATACTCTGCTGGTAGAAGACATGTCCAATGTCTCCATGTACATTTTTATAAGATACTTTGAACATGAAATACTTCAAATGCAGACATTTGGTACTTTTGATTCCAAATCATGCTTCCTAAAAGTACTGCCTTAAAAATAAAGATGCTTATTAATGTTCCAAACAGCCTCTCAGACAACTATAGTAAAAATGTAGAAAAGAGTGTGAGGGATAGGCCAGCCAGAATCTATGGGACATTGGCAAGTATTTTCTGGGGTCTAGCTCCACTCCATCCAAACAAAGGTATTAAGAGATAAAAATTGTATACTAATCTCTTTTGCAGGTTATCTGCAGCCTTGAACGGTCCAGTGCAATACCCTGTTTTTAAGTTATAATACCACTCCATGATTAGTCAGTCATGTGCAACTCTCAGGAATGACAGCATGAAAAAAGTGTCTACACCTTTGACGATTAAACGGTTCAAGGAGAGACAGAAAATTCTACACATGGAGAAGTTCGTCAAAGTGCTGCGAACATAGGAGAAACCTGTTTATGAAAAATATGAACTGGGAACAGTGGTTCTCCTCTTCTAGTCTTATTCACCAAATGTCTGACTGCAAGCCGTATATACTGCCAAACATAAAGGACATCAAAGAACTCAGAAAGGATCAGTACATACAAAAAAATGCTGGCATTTCCAAAACGTGCAAGTCAACCGGTTCCCGACCAGCTCACGCAGATATACTGCGGCAGAATGGCTCTCCTGGGCGAAATCCCGTATATATACGGCTTTGCCCAGAAGAGCCACCAGAGGGCGCGCGAGCGGGGGACCCGACGTGCGTGGCCGGCACACGCGATCACCGCCGGCCAAACGCGACCATGTGTTTGTGTAAACACACAAATGTTGGCACACCCATGCTGGCTCTCAGCATGGGTGTGCCAACATTTGTGTGTTTACACACACAAATCCCTGTGCTGTCAGAGGACAGAAGACAGATCATGTGTTCCTACAAAGTAGGGACAGGGATCTGTCATCTCTCCTAGTTAGTCCCATCTCCACACAGTTAGAACACAGTGAGGGAACACACAGTTAACCCCTTGATCACCCCCTAGTGTTAACCCCTTCCCTGCCAGTGACATTTATACAGGAATCAGTGCATATTTATAGCACTGATCGCTCTATAAAATGTCAATGGTCCCAAAAATGTGTCAAAAGTCTCTGATCTGTCCGTTGCAATACCACTAAAAATCGCAGATCACTGCCATTACTAGTAAAAAAATTAAAACGCCATAAATATTTCCCATAGTTTGTAGGCGCTATAACTTTTGTGCTCACCAATCAATATACACTTATTGCGATTTTTTTTTAAACCAAAAATATGCAGAATATATATTGGCTTAAACTGATGAAGAATTTAGTTTTTTTTTTTTTTTTTTAAATTGGGGGATATTTATTATAGCAAAAAGTAACAAATATTGTTTTTTTCAAAATTGTCACTTTTTTCATTTATAGCGCAAAAATAAAAACCTCAGAGGTGATCAAATACCACCAAAATAAAGCTCTATTTGTGGAAAAAAGGACACACATTTTGTTTGGGTACAGCATTGCATGACCGCGCAATTGTCAGTTAAAGCGACGCAGTGCCAAATTGTAAAAAGTTCTCTGGTCAGGAAGGGGGTAAAATCTTCCAGGGCTGAAGTGGTTAATGAAGCCTGGTTCTACTATAAGAAAACAGAGGATAATGAGCAGGAAGTGGTTCCCCACTTTTAATGATTAGCAAAGAGCTCAATGAATTGAGGGGAAGGATTTGCAGTCCTCTATGTTGTCATGACCATTATAACAAAAGGATTATAGTTTCTTATTAGGGCAGCACCTGAATGGCAGCTCCTCAAGTCAATTTGTAGAGAATCCTTTGGACCCCTTTACTTGGGCAAGTTCAATTCATAAAACTTGTAGGATGTGATGTGAAAAGGTGTCCAGCAGAGCCCTATTTTTTGGCACTCAATCATCTCAAGTTAGACTAATTAATCAACTTCAGTCACCCAGTAGTCAAATTGTTAACATCTATTCTGCAGAGGTCCCACCAGGCCCAACCTACAGTGAGAATATAGAACACCTAACTGTGGCGGGACACACCCCTGGTCTAAGCAATACAAAAGTTAACCAGGGCAGAACTGCATTCTCATCTTCCACGGTGGTAGTAAGTAAACACTATACTTAAGGAAGAACTTCAAGCTAACAGGGGAGGTTCTGTTTTAGGTTTTCCTCGCCCCCTCCTCTAACACTGATAGACATTCTTTTTTGTTGCATTGCACTGGAATTTCACACCCACCCCCCAACCTCATCACAGGTCCCAGGTAGCTGCAGGACCATTCATACAGTGCAGCTAGTGCATATGCAGTGTGAAGCCACAAGGAGTCACACCCGGCTTCCCACACTAAACATGCTGTCGCCGGGGACTGGCGAAGAACCGGATCGGGGGTGAGGACGCTGGATCCTTAGACAGGTAAGTTTCCCCAATAAAAGTCAGCAGCTACAGTATCTGTAATGGCTGACTTAATATTTTAAACAGGTTTTAGGAAAGAGGTGAAGAGCTTAAGTGGATACTGATTTAAATCCTAGCTTAGCAGGACAACAAATGAATCCAAGGTTCTGCACACCGGGAGGCGTTTTTGAAAATGAATGATAAGCCCTGAAAAAAAAAAATAACACAATACTGACTCTTTGAAGTTCAGCATCTGGGTCTGGGTGTCCTTCAGCCAATAACCTCTGTCTGATTTCCTCAAGTTCTTCTTTCTCTCGTTTTCTATCCCGTTCATCTGCTTCAATCTCCTTTTCCCTGTCCCTTAACCGCTTCTGGAGTGCACTCCCTCTACAATACAAGTACATAATTTTATGGAGGTGCAGTATTATAAAAGAAATAAGTTTATAAAAGGTCAACAGCTGTAAAAGAACCAGCAGTTGTAAAATAAAATTGAATGCACGCACATCCTACAGAAACGTGTATTACTCATACAATTCATCTTAGTAGGAAGAGAAATTCTAATACTTATGCAAATTAGGAATTTTGACTAACCTGTAAATTCACCAATCTTGGAGTACAGTACAGGACTTGTATTTACAGATTATAAGTTATATATTGCAACCTTCAGGTGACTGGATACTAGAAAAAACTAGGACGAAGCCTGCCCTTAGAATGTACCTATATAAACCCTGCCCACTTTGAGAGGCTTTAGTTTTTTAGCAAGCAGTGAGGAGAGATCAAGACAGAGGGGAGACACACTCAAGGGGATGGGCGTGTGACGTCCGCACGAGGGAGGAGCCCAGCGTCAGCTCTGGCGGAGGTGCAGCGACAGAGTGCCCGGATGCTTCGCCGTGTGAGAGACGGCTGAGACACGGTCCGGGCTAGGCACAGTGGCCGCTTCCTGGGCTGTTCCGCCTCGCCTCCCGTCCCCCCCCCCTCCCCCCGTCCCCCCCACCGCCGAGGAGATTGAGGAAGACGCCATCTACGGACCCCCCCTCCCTTCCATGCTGAGGAGCAGAGTTTAGGCTGCACACACTCAAGCAGCATATCGGGCAGATGATCTCTCTAGAGACTGACACCGTGAAAGACTCTGAGGCTGGGGATCCTAACTCAGGCTGAGATCCCGCGACTCATCACTGGTACGGTAGGGAAACAACGCATCTGATTTAACCCCGAGTCACATGTAATACAAATTGGAAAACTGTGGACAAAAGAAGCAATGATTGAAATGCTGTAAAACTAACAATATAACCCCGGTTTCTCAAACCCAGCACTAGCAGCTTGATTTCTGATTACCGCCTAACCAATGAACTGTGTTTTCTCTCATGAATACTAGAATGGAGTACTAGTAGGAAATATAGGAAAATAGAGGAAAATTAGAGGATGTCTAATTTTTCCAATATGGCTGGGTACTGATAACTTCCTTCCCTGGGGGGTAAAAAGTGGGCCAAAAGCCTGCTCTTCATTCCTACTTTGCCTTGTTTACTTTTTGCTGTGAATAAAACCCCATAGGCTATCTTTTATACAGAGGGGAAGGCCTGGAGGAGGCGGGGATAAGGGGGAGAGGAAGGAGGTAGTTGGGAAAGAAAAGGGGAATGTAAAAGGTACAGCAGCCACAGCAGAGGAGCAACTAAATCTTCCTTAAACTTAACATCCCCTGTGAATCGTACCAAGGCCAGCTGTGAGCGGGACCATCTCTCCCTGGACTGTAGACTGGTCGGACGGTTGGAGCTTTGAGCTTTGCGGACGACACGGGGCGGCGGGGTGTATTACCCCCCCCCCTTTTTTACTACCCTCTTCCCCCCTCCTGAACACCACACTGGGACCGTCCCACCACCCACCCATACATCGAGGGTTTAATAAAGGACAACTTCAGCCCTTTGGGCGGACATTAGGCCCAGGGCAAACAGGCCTGATCAAGGGGTAGCTGTAATCGGCAGCTGGAGGTGAAAGTATGAGAGGCCGCTCAACGCGAACAACTGAACCCCAGAGTACCAGAGATAGCCTCAACACCAGCTCCATCCAAAAATATTTAAAAGAAGCAAGCGCCAAAAGCCCTAGTATGGAGACAAAACAAACAGGGTCAAAAGATAAAAAGAAAGAGCAACAGAAGCAAAAAGGGGGCCAGGGGGACAAAGTCCGCGAAGAATCGGATATGGAGGGGGCATCTGTCTGGAGCTCGGCGGAAGAACAGGGGATAATGGCGCTCGTACCAAGTAAAACAGATCTCATTGAAATGTTTACTAAGTTAGAAAGTGTGATAAAATCTGAAATATCTAATGTCCGAGCAGACATGGGTCACCTCCTGCGTCGGGTGGAGGAGGTAGAGGAGGTCACAGAGCGCCATACCAAAGAAATCTCCGAATTAAAAGAGCAACTCAGCAAACTGCGGATTGAAAACCGCAACATGATATTTCGATTAGAGGAACAGGAGAATCAAAGTCGGCGACAAAACCTACGCATCAGGTCAATCCCAGAGCAACAGGGCGAGGATCTAGGGGAAAAGATGAAAAAAATCTTTAACCCTATAATGGGAAAGCGAATAGAAGAGCCCATCTTGATAGACCGGGTACACAGAGTAAGAAGGCCTACGCATGTAAAACAAGACTCTCCTAGAGATGTGATTGTTAAATTCCACCAATACGAAGATAAGGAGAAAATATGGAAGACTTTAAAGGGAGCCCCCCCCCATAATGTTCGAAGATAAAGAGCTACAGATATTTTCCGACCTCTCTGCAGGAACACTTGCCCGTAGAAGACAGATGAGACCAATCCTGGAGCAGTTAAGGAAAGCAAATCTCAAATACAGTTGGGGGTTCCCAACATCCCTGATTGTCCTAAAGGACGGCAGATCAAACAGGATGAGATATATGGAGGAAGCACGGGACTTCTGTGACAGCCTGGGCATCCCCGTTCCAGATATGTCTCAGGTTAAACTTGATTGAGAGACTCAGAGGACTAAAACACTAGAGTGTCTTGCTGGGGTGGTGGGGGGGGGGGGGGGGGGCGGGACGGTAGAGAGGGTTTTGTTTGTTTTTTTTTTTTTTTCCTCTCCCGGTCGCCCCCCCCCCTCCCCCCCTCCCTTCTCTTGTCTCTTCCCCTCTCCGGTTTGGTTTGCAGCAGGGGGAGCGCCTCGAGCCTTAAGCTAAAACGGGAGTTGGGGGGATGCTGGGTGGTGTTGTGACTTGTTGTACTTGGGGGGTGTGGGGGGGGGTGGGGGGGGGGGCGGGGGCTCAGGGGCGGTTCTACCGTATTAAGGAGACAAGATACCTCTCATACACTCTCCTCCATCGGGAGGGAGTGTAAATGCTAGAGTTCTCGTTGGAGCTTCACCCTGAGGAGGGAGTTCTGAAGATTGGAACGGGAGAAGTTCCAACCTGGGGGACTCAGGGTGATAATTCCACCACGGGGGGGAGGGGAGGGGGGGGAGGGTATTGGGTGGGTGGGAAGAGGGGAGGGGGAATGGGGAGGGTTCCGCAGGACGTGCTAAGATCAAGGGAGGACTCTACAGATGAACCAATCCCCAGTTATGCTGGAACTTAAATTTATCTCATACAACGTGAAAGGCCTAAACTCGCCCTGTAAAAGACATAAAATTTTAAAAGAGCTGGAACGACTAAGGGGAGATGTAATCTTTCTACAAGAGACTCATCTGACCCTTGACACTAAAATTAGGCTCTTCTCAACTAGGTTCCCTCAGTGGTTCTATGGGGACTCCCCTGATAGGGGGTCGAGGGGAGTCGCCATTGGGCTTTCAAAAGACATAAACTTCTCCCTAAGAGAAAGATTGGCAGATCCTGATGGCCGCTTTATCTTTCTAAAAGGCAACTTAGGTCCTAAACTGGTCACCCTAGTAAATGTCTACTGTCCCAACAAGAAACCGACGGTCTTTTTGGGTCAGATCTTGAAAAAACTGTCTGAGTTCGGAGAGGGCGTGGTGATCTTGGGAGGGGATTTAAACTTCTGTTTGGAACCGGAACTGGATGGTACGTCCCGTGCACAGGGGACAGGGAAGGTGTTACTCAGGGCTATCAGGCATAAGCTACACCAAAGTCAGTTAATGGATGTCGAGGCTTCAGCATCCTAAAGAGAGAGACTACACGTTCTTCTCCCCTGTGCACGGGACCTACTCCAGGCTAGATTATTTCCTTATTGATCATAGCCTGTTAGATTGGATCAAGGAAACAAAAATAGAGGTAATGACCCTATCAGACCACTCCCCGATCGCGATGCAGATTAGAATACCAGATGGGCAAGGGCGTCCCTATTCATGGAAACTGAACGAGGATCTATTGAGAGATCCTGAAATTATGGAGAGACTTCAAGAAGAGGCAGACTTTTTCTTTAAAGCAAACGACACGGGGGATGTGTCACCAGCCTTACTATGGGACACACACAAAGCCTATATAAGGGGTATCCTAATCTCAATAGGAGCAGGTCTGAAAAAAAAGAAAAGAGAAGCTAGAGGAAAACTGATAGAGGAAATCTTTTCCTTGGAACAAGCACATAAAAAAGCTAAGGGCCGGGATCTAGATAGCTACCATGCACTAGTTGCCAAGAGAGAGGAGTTAAGAGACACGATGGACCTAGAAGCCAAGAGAGCTATAAACGCTATAACCAGGAACAACTACTTCTGGGCCAACAAGCCCAGTAAACACCTGGCTAGGATAATTAGGAAAAAGAAAAGCAGGAACTTTGTGGAGAAAATACTTAGCAAAGAAGGGGCAGTAAGAGTGACGAACAATGCCATAGCAGACGAATTTCAAAAGTATTACAGGGATCTATACTCTCTAGGGCAACGGGGAGTAGAAGATTTATCTCGCTCGGACAGGAGTAAGGAGTTCCTGAAGGAGGCGGGACTAGGGGGTCTATCAGCAGAGGACAGGGAACTACTGGATAGACCTTTTGTAGAAGAAGAAATCTTGGCAGCATTAAGGGAGTCTCCGAAGGGGAAAAGTCCAGGCCCGGACGGTTTCACCTCTCTTTACCTCAAAAAAATGAAACATATCCTGGTCCCGAGGCTTTGCCACTTTTGGAATGGCCTTGGAACAGGAGGTGAACTGACAATAGAGGCCTTGACTGCTACAATCACACTTATTCAGAAGGAAGGGAAGGACGTCAGGTTGTGTTCTAGTTATAGACCAATCTCCCTTCTGAACGCAGATGTCAAGCTCTACGCAAAAGTTTTAGCAAACAGGCTTAAAGAGAAAATGATGGATCTTGTGCATCCGGACCAGGCAGGTTTTATCAAAGGGAGACAGTTTAGGGACAATGGGGTTAGGGCGGTGCTCCTATCAGAAGTATGTAAACAAGGTGGACCCCCAGCTCTATTCCTGTCAATTGATGCTGAAAAAGCTTTTGACAGGGTAGACTGGGGGTTCATGTTAAACACTTTAGAGGCCCTAGGGTTTGGTCAGAGGTTCATCTCCTGGGTCAGGGCTTTATACAGTAACCCGGCAGGGATGGTGAGAGTAAATAGGACTACTTCTAAGCCATTCAGGATGCTCAATGGAACAAGGCAGGGTTGCCCCCTGTCCCCTCTCTTGTTCGTCCTGACCCTTGAATCGCTGCGGTCTACCATCCGCAAAAATGTGGACTGTGGAGGAGTAAGGGTTGGAACGGAGGAGCATAAACTAGCGGCTTTTGCTGACGATATTGTATTCTTCGTTACCAACCCTAGAATAACCCTGCCCAATTTACTCCACATTATTAAAAAATATGGAGAAGTTTCGAATTTTAAAATTAATTCCAGTAAATCCGAATGTTTAAACATAAACATTAGCAAACAAGAAGAAAGCCATCTGGCCGCAGTTTTCCCTTTCCCTTGGAAAGAGGAGATGGAATATCTGGGGATAAAACTTGCCAACTCCTTCAATAGAATATTTGTAAAAAATTTTTTACCTATGCTTGACGATACCAGACGAGAAGTGAGAAGACTCCAGACCAGACCTCTCTCGTGGTTTGGGCGAGTCAACACGATAAAAATGAATCTAACACCCAAGATCCTGTTTAAATTTCAAATGCTGCCCATCCCTCTACCCGGGTATTTTTTGAAGGCCCTTAGGAGGCTAATAAGTGGGGCAGTTTGGGGGGGTAAAAAACCACGCATTGCCTACACAGTTCTTAGCAGGGGGAAGAAAAAAGGGGGAATTGCTTTACCGGATTTTAACAGATACTATAGCGCTGTAGTGCTATCTAGGATCACGGAATGGAACAAAAAAGACACAGACAAACGTTGGGTTCACATTGAACACTTTTTGAGCAACACAAATTTAGGACAGGCACTTTGGAATCCCCCAAAATTTAGATCACTGAGCACTCAGACATCACAATTAACGCAAAACACATTTAAACATTGGGATAGGATACACTGTAAGAACAAATGGTCATATAACTCACCACTGATACACATGAAAGATAATATTTTTTTCGAGCCAGGGAGGAGGGAGGTAGGAGGAAACTGGCTAAAGGGAGACACGGTTCAATTGAAACACTTTCTACACAAGGGGCAAATTCGCACATTTTCAGAACTAAGTACAGAATCTAATCTCTGGGTAATGAATAGATGGAGGTTTCTTCAGCTCTCCCACTTCATAGAGAGACTTCCCAAACCACTTAGGAGTATGGAAGAACTTAGACCTTTTGAGCAGCTCTGCATAAAGGAACAGACAGGAAGAGCAATAACACAAATTTATAGGATCTTGGGAACTGAGGAAGAATTGGAGACACCCCCCTATATTAAAAAGTGGGAACTGGAATTGGGGTCTCAATGCAGCGAAGTTGGGATAGAAAAGATTTTGAAGATGGCCCACTATGTAGCAACAGACACCAGAAGAACAGAAAGCCATTTTAAATGCCTTGCGAGATGGTACGCTACCCCAGATAGGGTCAGCAAAATGGATAGGACTAAACCAAACACCTGCTGGAGAGGCTGCCCAGTTTTAGGAACAATGGCCCATATCTGGTGGGAGTGTCCCGTTATAAAAACCTTCTGGGGAAAAGTACTAAGGTTAATAAAAGTCATTACTGGAATAACATTAGACGAGGACCCATGGGTCTGTCTCCTCCACAAGACCTCGGACTCGTTAAAAAACTATAAGTCTTCCCTAGTCCCTATTTTGTTGGATGAAG
Organism: Aquarana catesbeiana; assembly: GCF_042186555.1. Taxonomy (NCBI): domain Eukaryota; kingdom Metazoa; phylum Chordata; class Amphibia; order Anura; family Ranidae; genus Aquarana; species Aquarana catesbeiana. The sequence goes on from NC_133336.1 coordinate 80,160,365, forward strand.
CCAAGAGACAGATATCCTTGAACTGGATGAATGTCTCGAGGCCTTGTACTCAAGACTGGTTGAACAGTCTCAATGATATATATAACATCGAGCAGCTAGACAAGGGAGGAATTGAACCTAAAGAAGAAGAGCAATCAGGGAGATGGGCCGCTTGGACCAAGTTCAAAGGGACTTGGGATTATCTGAAGGAGGTTGCTGATTTATCATAAGCTAAGGTATATGGACTCATACTCCATTGGACTAGCACGGTCCTGAGGGGGGGGGTAGGGAGGATGGGTTGGGGGGTAAGAGGGGATATTGAGCTTTGTTTAAAAAAATTTGACAGCGGTTTTGTTTGAAGACTTTTCCCCTCAGGGATTGTATTGTTATATATATACAAAATGATAAATAAAGAATAAAAAAAAAAAAAAAAAAAAAAAAAAAAGACAGAGGGGAGAGACCTGTGTCCTGTACACCAATATAAGGAATTTACATTAAAACTTGTCTTAATAGTACAGTACTTGTATTCATAGACCATGGGACATACCCAGGCAATAAAACTGAGGGGTGGACAACATAGCAACATAGAACTGCCAACAGGCCCACAAGAAATACCCAGGGGTTTAGAAAACCTGAACAAAATATGCCGATAACTTGAAAGACACTGTGGCCCATTCTTTAATAAACTGGGGCTCGAACGTCCACCTGTTAAAACAATGTGTGAACAGAGGATTTGTCCTCACTGAGAAAAAATACTGCCTTGGGGTAAAAAAAAAAAAGTTTTTGGTTTCAAAAAGACCTTGTGTCTTCAAAGCAAGAAAAAGTTCTTTACTAGAGAGCTGCTACCTTGGAAATATGCCTAAAAAAAATAGCAACCAAGAAGGCAACCTAAAAGGTCTTCAAGCAGAACGTCTCTAATTGGTTCAAAGGGGTCCTCTGAAGAACAGAGCACCAGGTTTAGAGGCGAATGTGACAAAGTCAAATAAGAGCAACTTCAAGTAGAAAACGTTTGATAAGGAATTGAGAGGCAAGAGGTTTCTGGAAGAATATGGATAAGGCAGAAACCTGTCCCTTAGAGGGTACTTAGGGTCAGCAACTGGTCAAGACTAGAATGAAGAAAGGCAATAATACGAGCGAGTCTATTCCCTAAGGTTAAGCCACCTGTCCTCGCACCATGCAAAGAATATCTTCCATGAGCGAAGGTAAGTCTTGCAGAAGTTGGATTTCCTTGTTCTTAGCAAGGTGGAAACAACCAAATCAAAACACACCACTTATACTTTAGGACTTGAGTTTCAACAGGCATGCCGTTAAGTCAGTGACTGAGCTGCAGGATTGAACAGGGGGCCTTGACCAGTAAGTCTGGCCTGTTTGAAAGCGGCCAAGGGTTGTTTTCCAGAAGTCTGAGCATGTCTGTGTACAATGTTCTTCTGGGACAAATTGGTATGAGAATCACTGGGACACTCCCTTTGTCTTGCACAGCAGTTGAGGGAAGGTCAGCAGAGGGAAGTCATAAACCAGTTCAAATCAAGGCCAGAAATATCCAGAGCATCTACTGTGAAGGCTAGAGGACCTCTGCCTTGGCCATGAATTGTTTCAGCTTGTTGAACCTGGAAGCCTGAATGTCCACAACTGCATTTCCCATTGAAACCTTTCTTGTAAAGGAACTGGTACAACCTCTCCTCGCGCCCAAAGTTGGTGCAAGGCAGTCAAATGCCCCTTCCTTAGGTCTGAAGCTGGCAGAGTTGATGGTAAAGAGAGAGGGGGAAATTATTTTTTGTATCCTTTAAAAAGATATAACATTCTTTCAGCAGTTAAACTACAGTCTTCACAGACTGCAGATTAAACCTTAGTACCCACATAGGGGTCTGCTTTGGTTGTGTGAAATTAGGCAAGTGCAAACCACATCAATTAGTGTGTCCACAATGGAAAGCATTTGGTGCAGGCCATACCTGGCATCTCATAAGCATCAGGGGAAAAAAAAATCCTCTGCTACAAAACCAATATCCTCAATACTTTCGTCTACATCTTTGGCAAAGGTGGTCATGCTTCTGATTCATGAACAGAGCCAGGGGGAAGAGAGGATGCTATAATTTCTAGCTTCTAAAACCTGAAGGTTCTAGTAGTGAGGAGGTTTAAGTCAGCAGAGGGGAGCAGAGGGGAGCAGTGTTGATATAGGACATTGCTTTAGGACAAGTGAACAGCTATCAACCCTGAGTGTTCTGTGTCTCCTGTAGGCCATCAACAGAATCCATGTTATTCTTCCCTTTTATCCTAGCTCCTTTGCACCTGTGTCGGCCATTCATAGTGAGGGAATCCCAAGCGGGTACACATGGTGTACGATTGCAGAATGGATGGCGTTTTTCATATCCAGAGAAGGCACCACTATAACCCAGGCACTTAGTTCCTGTGGTATTGCCTTTGTAAAAGATGGCTGCAGAAATGCAGCAACGAATTGAGTGTGTTCTCAGCATAACAGGCATGTGGAAACATGTATTCTAGGAGGCACGATGCAGTTACCTCATCCTTATGAGATAAAAAAAAAAAAAAAAAAAAAAGGTACAGATATAAGATGATAAAACTTCATACTTACCTGCTCTGTGGTTTTGCACAGAGCAGCCCCGATCCTCCCACCGGCAAATCTGGCTTCTCCAAGGGACCCCACAGCAAGCTACTTGCTGTATGGGCACTAGTGCATGCTCACTCCCAAGCCTTGCTCTGTACTTCCATAAAACAGGGCTCAGCCCCCATCCCCCCTCACTGGTTGCGATTGACAGCGGCAGAAGCCAATGGCTCCTGCTGCAGCATCTCAGCCAATGAGGAGGCAGAGACCTGGGAGAGCAGCTGCTCTTGTGCACATCGCTGGATTGGGTTAGTATTAGGGGGGCTGCATGCTGAAGGTTTTTTTTACCTTCATACATAAAGGTAAAAAACCTTCAGTCTTTACAAGCACTTGAGGTGCAGATGGGAGTGAAAAACACCAATATTAAATGTGCTTGTGGTGAGAAGCGCGAGACACAAAATGACAATTTTTTTAAATAAAGGGATTAACTCCCTATCCTCTGCTCACTAAACTGCAGGGTATGCTATGCCCTGCAAATTAGTGTTATTTAATTGCAAGGAATTATAGTCCATTATACATGGAAACCTTATCCAAGCCACTGGGCCTATTAAAAAGGTACAGACACCATCAGTCACACAGAGTATATAGCCCTGAAAGGGGTCTTCAGGGTCTGGGAACCATAGAAATGAACCACAGCCCTGGACCTGTAATAGCACTCTGTTGCTAACTTCAAATTGCCTTTTGTGCCAAGGTAAGCACTAAAATGAGGATCCAGTGCCCAAAGCAAACATTACAGACTGGCACCACAGTTGGAACCTGAGAAATCCTCTGTAGTACACACCGAGGGGATAACCGATCTAGAAACGGTTAGGTTGCGCAAGGTAGTAAGCAGTCAGTTGTTGATAGACATTTCAAGTGGAAAAAAAATTCAATGGTTTTAAAAAAGAAAGCGCTCTCCAGAGGGGAACAAGTCAATTAGGAAATTAGGAAAAAACTAGACCCTCACAGAGTGGGAGGGGTTATATGTGTAGTTTCTAGGGGTGGCCCTAGCAAAAGTTTTTGCCAATATCGAGTCGCCTAAAGGTAGCAGCATATAACCTCTGGTCTAAAAATACAAGTCCAGTGTGCTGTATGATTACAGTAAAAAGCTTTCTAAAGGCATTGAGCTGAACACTGTAAATGTTCCAGGATTGTTAAAAGTATTTTTTAATTCTTTTGACATCACTTCCATGTAATTAGCTTGAGCAATGTATGGTCCATTACAAAGTCTCCGATTCTGCATGTAGCACAGGACATTTCCTTTTTTGAACAAAATGGGTTTGAGGGTTTTTTCCCTTACATATGCAAAACGCTAGGTGCTGTGTAAAGCACCAATGAAGACAGTTACAGGCATTCTCCATAGCATAACATGGTTGTACTGCAAGCACTATATACCTGTTTATATAATGGACTGAACTGACTGCATGTAATTGTGTTAAATTACCTGTAATACTTTGGATCATCTCGGTCGTCATCATAATCTTCCAAAAACTCCTTCAACCTTTTGGCTTCTTTTGCCTATTATAGGCCAGGTAACAGAAGATTAGTTGCCATAAAACAAATTAAAATTAAGAACCTGGGTTAGACAACCTTACAAAACATACCATGTCCCTTCGTCTTTCCTCCTCCCTTTCTGCGTCTTTCTCGTAATCTCTGGCTTTTTTCCGCTCTCTGATTTCCCAGTTTTTGAGACGCTGAAAAACCAAGAGGCAAAATTTGTAAAAAAAAAACAAATAAAAATACACCCTTTAAAGTGCTTATAAAGCCTAAAAATTTTTTTACCCAAATGCATTTCTTACATAAGATGAAAAAGGTTTAGGCATCAGTATCCCTTCACCATGCCCACCTGCAGCTCTTCTCTCCCCTCAGTTCCTGGTCTCACTTGCATTGCTGAGGGAGGGGGAGCCACTGCCCAGCTACGAGGGAGCGGGGGTTGGGGGAGGGCGCCTGAGTCCCGTTGTCTGTCAGTAGATGCAAACAGTGAGGCACGGTGAGTGACCCCACACAAGTGCCCCCATTGAAAGCAGCTTTCTACGAGAACACTTGGTGGAAGGGAGAAGCCAAGAGCGCTAGCGGGAGAACCGAACAGAGGTGGTTTGGGGCAGCTCAGGTAAGTACTATCCGGATTACGTTTTAAAAAATAGAGAGATTTTACAATCACTTTTGGTGTATTTTCTTCTATCTACACAATCTTGAATTGTAAGTTAAGTACTTATTTTAAAGCAGAAGTATAGGAATTGAAAAAAAAAAAAATATATATAAAAAAAAAAAAAAAAAAAAAAAAACACAACATACATACTCATCAGTGTGATGCTACAGCTGCCCCACATCGGGTTCTAAGACACAGAAATCAGCATTCACATGATAACCACTGGTAACTCAGGTCTCAGTCTGCTCAGAGTGACTGTCAGTCATCACTCACCGCTCTGCCCCTCCAGCGCTCAGCCGTGCGCTCAGAGATGGAGCCAGCAGTCAGGCAGAAGGGTGGATCCAGACAATATGGTTGGGATCCTTCCAGAGCCTGAGGCAGCTCATTACATCTGCTATGAGAGGGCAATAGCCCACTATCAGCTGAGTCACAGAAGAGCAAATGTAAGCGCACTTCCTTTGAATCATAAGAGAAGTATGTCCAAAACAAGCTTTTGCCATACTTCTTTTTTACAGTGGGTATAGAAAAGAATCCCCCTCCCCTTTAACATAAATAACATTCTGTTGCTTTGCAGCCTGAAATGAAGACAGACATTTTTTGTTTTATCCAGCTGTGTAACTTATAACATTCAAATGAAAGATATCAGGAAAAAAATAAATTCAACAGAATCGCACATTTCAGTCCCTGGTAGTGCAACTGAAGCAAACAATCTGTGGGTGGCAAGGCACTATTAAAACATCTCCAGAATAAAGTTGGACAGGCACAAGTCAGGAAACGGATACAAACAAATTTCAAAAGCTTTATCAATGCCTAGAAGCACAGTGAAGTCTAAGAAGTGGAAGGTATTTGGTACAACACAGACCCTCCCTGGATCAGGATGAAAACTGGACAAAAGAGCCAAGAGGCCTAAAGCAACTCTGAAGCAGTTGCAGGAATTTATGACAGAGTGGTCATTGTGTGCATGTGACAATAATAATCACAAATTCTCCACAAATGTGGCTTGTTTGGGAGGGCTGAAAGAAAGTCACTCAAGAAAAGCCACATCCAGTCATGACTGAGCTTTGCCAAAACGCACCTCTAAGATTCTGAGGCAACATGGAAAATCTGAGTTAGATTTACTGGTAACTCATTTTCTAGGAAGTCTTCCAGGACAGCCTCTGAGACCTAGGGCTCTTCCCTCTAGACAGGAAACACGTACCCCATTCAAGATAAAAGGCGGTCCTCAAGGACCTTAGGAAGGCACTGGAAGACAAAAAACACAATCACCACAGAATGATAAAATAACGCCAGAAAAAACATGGAGTGGGAGGGGAATCCTGCTGTCCTGGAAGACTTCCTAGAAAATGAGTTACCAGTAAGTCTAACTCAGGTTTCCCCCAATCGTCTTCCAGGACAGCCGACGATTCTCAAGAACTTACCATTTAGGGTGGGACCACCGCCTGGAGGACCTTACATCCAAACGCCTGATCTTTGCTTGCAAGCAGATCCATGCGATAATGCTTCGGAAAGGTAGAATAACTGGACTAGGTCGCAGGTTTGCATATTTGCTCTGGTGAAGCACCAGCTCTCTCTGTCCATGATGCCGACAAGGCTCTGGTTGTGTGCGTTAACGGAGACGGGGTTCCCTGCCGGCTATACATTTCCGCAAGAACTAATTTAATCCATCTGGCTATAGTGGATATAGAAGCTTTTGGAACGTTGGGTGCACCGGCAAAAACTACAAATAAAGATTCTGACTTTCTAAACGCTTTAGAAAAATTAATGTAACATAAAAGACTTCTAACTAATTGAACAACTCTTCCTTTTAGCAGAAGTGAAATATGAAGTGGGTAAAACAATATCCTGGGAAATATGGAAGGCCGAGGATAACTTTGGGAGAAACACAGGATCTGTCTTAAAGTGGATGTAAACCCATTTCCTGAGATTTGAGCTAAGCACATACATCTGCAGGGTTTTATTATCGTTCTCCAAAGCCCCAAGTCCTGTGGCTTTCTCCTGCTCCGTTCTTCCAGTATCAGCATGATAACTTCTGACAAGTTCTGACCTTTGGTAAAATCAGCCTGAGTTTGTGTCAGGGCAGGTGCTATAAATAGATTAGCAGACAGCTGGTCAATTAGCAGCACAGCTCTACAAGTCTGCAGTAAGGCTTTGCAGCATAGAGAACCATAACCTTTTGGGCCAATAAGGGGCCAACCAAGATGATGTTGGTCTTCTCTGAGATGAATTTCCAAAAGAACAGAACTTCACTGGGGAAAAGGCAAACACAATGCTGAATCCCCAAGGATTGGCTAAAGCGTCTATTCCTATCGCCTGATCCCGCGGATCTAGAGAAAATAACTTTTCAACCTCGTTCTTTTGGAATGCGAAGAGATCCACTTCTGGTATCCCGTATTTCTGTACGATGGCTTCGTCCTGAATCAGCCGCTGATGACTGAGGAAGTCAATGAATTTTGAGACCCCTTGAGACTGAAGCCAACTTCAGTTCTGTAACGCAAAAATGCTGTTTGCGATTGCCTGCAGCCGCTGACTCCTCGTACTAATCGTGGTTACATTGTCCAAGCGGGTCTGAAGATGAGAACCCTCCAAGCTTCTTTTGGGGACCAAGTCCCCTGGGCTACTCTGCTTCCCCGATGCACTCCCCAACCGAAATGGCTGGTATCGTGGTTAGAACCTTTGTCTGCGATTATACCGGTCGGGTTGAGCTTGCTGCCTTTGGCCACGAAAGCATCTCCAGCTACTCGTTTTCATTTTAGATTCCAGGAAGGCCTTTTTGTCCACAGTACATTCCAGCACCTCCTCTAGGCCCGATCCAAAAAGATGATGCTGCAAAGGCGTAGTTTAGACGCCGAGTCCTCTGTCCATGTTTTTAGCCACAGGGCTCATCAGGCTGAGTTCCCCAGGGCAGCGAATCTGGCTAACTTTGACTGACTTTGCCAAGGCATCCAAGTTACCTGCTGCCTTAACCACTTAAGGACCGAGCCTCTGAGATTTGTTGTTTACAAGTTAAAAACATTTTTTTTTGGCTAGAAAATGACTTCGAACCCCCAAACATTATACATTTTTTTTCCTAACACCCTAGAGAATAAAATGGCGGTTGTTGCAATACTTTGTCACACCGTATTTGCGCAGCGGTCTTACAAGCGCACTTTTTTTTTTTTAAAAATACACTTTTTTGAATTAAAAAATAAGACAACAATAAAGTTAGCCCAATTTTTTTGTATATTGTGAAAAATAATGTTATGCAGAGTAAATTGATATCCAACATGTCACGCTTAAAAATTGCGCCCGTTGGTGGAATGGCGACAAACTTTTACCCTTAAGAATCTCCATAGGCGACGTTTAAAAAATTCTACAGGTTGCATGTTTTGAGTTACAGAGGAGGTCTAGGGCTAGAATTATTGATCTCACTCTACCGTTCGCGGCAATACCTCACGTGTGTGTTTTCATATGCAGGCGCTACTCACGTACGCGTTCGCTTCTGTACACTAGCTTGGCGGGACGCATTTAAAAAAAAAATTCTTATTTTTTATTTTAACTTTTATTTTTGCACTTTTTTTTTTTTTTTAAAAGAACAAAGTGTCACTTTTATTTCTATTACAAGGAAAGTAAACATCCCTTGTAATAGAAAAAAAGCATGACAGGACCTCTTAAATATCAGATCTGGGGTCAAAAAGACCTCAGATCTCATATTTACACAAAAATGCAATAAAAAAGAAAAAAATAAATTTTGTCATTTGAATTAAAAAAAAAAAAAAAAAATAGCCCTTTAAGAACTATGGGCGGAAAAGATGTTTTGATGTCTCCTCCGCCCTGCAATGGTATGGAAATGGGTGGGCATTGGCCATCTTCTCCTCACTCGTCTCCATACCACACATAGAAGAGGACCCGATCGCCTCCGCCGACGGCTCTGGTAAGCGGCGGAGGGCACTGGAGGGGGGCCCCTCTCCCGCCGTCGATAAAAGTGATCTTGCGGCGAACCTTCCGCAGAGACCACTATTATCGGAAACTGGCCTGCCCGCTGAAGACGAGGATACCAGGGTTATGGCAGCTAGCTGCTGCCATAACAAAGATAGAGGTGTGAGAGCTGGAGACACTGCTGGTTATACACCTCCATATGGCGGGTCAGAGCTTATTCCCACAGTGGTCTTCTCATCCCTTGTGTAGGCTGACTGCTTGATTGGTGATCCACATCCACTGTGTGCAGCTTGCAAGATACTTTTATTCTCCCCTTTCTTTTCTTTTGGCATTTATGCATCAATTTTGCTGGAGGTGTGGAAGCACTACATAACTGCTCTATGTAAAACGATCCTGGAACAGCACCTTGTGAAACACTTCGCCAGCTGGTCATCCAAGCAGGAGGCTGATGTCTTTTCCCAGCAGTGTGTCCTGGAGTATTCCTGTGATGATCCACTTCTACTAAGCCTGTTTTGACCCCCTCTGAGTAAGGGCGGTCACAGGCTTTTTGGTAAGCCTCCATTTTTACCATTAGGTGGTGGGCAGCACTGTATGGTGGAAAACTGATCCCGGATCCTGTATTGAATTTTTACACATCACATTTTTGGACTTTATTGATTTATTGCTTTTCTTAAGACTTAATATTTTTTGAGCACTTAATTACTGTTAATTTCTTATCCTTGATTGGAAATCATTTACTGTGGTTTATTAATTTAATTAATTGAATAATTGATCTATTATCATGCACATATGTTTTTGTCATAAGTCCAGCGCTGCACTTTCTATCTTTACATTTGTTCTATGTACCCTCATATCGGGGTTATAGTGCACAGCAGCAGGACCTTCTTCACAATTTTTTATTTTTAAAATCTTTTCCTTTTTTCACGCACTGAGCGCAATTCTTTTTCTTTATTTCATAACAAAGATATCCCTCTTCAAACAGCCAACATATTCCAGCGTGCGGCAGTCCGGAAGTGGTTAAAAAGCAGGTGGGAATGATTTTAAAATCTGTTGCCTTGAGGTCCCAGCCGACAAGTGTGGCTGAAGCTGGGAAAGCCAACACTCCAGATTTCTGTTAACGCAAGTTGCCATCAAGGCTGCTTTTAAGCTGACAGAGGTAGAATCCCAAGCTCTGCAAAGTAGGACATCTCCCCTTTTGTCCATCGGGTCCTTTAGAGCCCCCATATCAAAGGCCAAGTTAGATTTTTTTTTTTTAGAGATCTTGGAGAGGTGTGCTTCTAGCTTTGGTACTTTATTCTAAGGTTGGGAAGCAGCTTCCTCAAAAGGGAACCTTTTCCCACGCAGAGCTTAGCCTAGCCTCACAAACAGCACATTTTCTCTTGGGGGGCATCACCTCAGTCTTATCCTGGGCTTTAACCTATGTTAAGATATGAGACAAATGCAGAGTATTTAAGGCCCAGCCCTATCCCATTACACCTCTGTGCAGTGAAAAAACAAAAAGGTGCTACTGACAGCTGAGACTATACCTTACAGCCTATAGCCCAGTAAGAAAAAAATCCCCCCCCCGGTACCGCAAAAGGGGCCTGACCTCCAGCTTACATGAGAGGAGCTGGTGCCTGCTGTAGCAGATTCTCCTGCCTGTGAGGGTACAGGGTTGTCCATGTCGCTTCCTGAGTGTTTTATTGCAGCCTCGCTGGATCACACTCCAGCACCAGTAACCCAATTTCCTGCTGTCTGCGTCACTTTAAGAAGCCGGAACCACGAGCCTCCGGCGCCTGCTGATGACGTCACTTGGCCGGACTGTATGGCCTATGCAATTTCCTGTTTAACCAGCATGGAACACATAGGCCCCCCACCGGAAGTGACGCCACACTCTTCCTCACACAGCAAGGCATGCTGAGCCGGCCAGGACACACAGGGGGAGCAGGGAGTCAGCCATCAGCAGTCCACTCTCCCCAAGGCAGAAGATGCACAGCCCTGCTCCACTTCTCCAGGGAGGGATCGTGCCAGGCAAAAAAAAAAAAAGGTACAGATTAAATTTTACAGGAAGCTCCATAGCCAGCCTCTGTGACCTAGAGCTGTGGGTCTGGAGGGACCGCCTTTTATCTTAAATGGGGTACGTGTTCCCTGTCCGGAAAGGGGGAGCCCTAGATCACAGAGGCTGTCCTGGAAGACGATTAAAGAAAAAGGTGTTCTGGTCAGATGAGACTTAAGTTGAATTGGCCTCAACACGAAAGGATAGCAGAACTCAAATACAGCTCACCATCCAAAAAACACCATTCCTACAGGGGTGTTTCTCTGCAGCATTAACTGGAGAACTTATCGGGGAAGAAGGAAAAATGGATGGGGCAAAATACTGTCAAATTCTTTAGGAAAATCTGCTGCACTTTGCCAGAAAGTTATCAACGGGAAGAAGGTTTACCTTCCAACAAAACAATGACCCAAAACACACAGCAAAAAGGACCACAGAGTGGTTGGAGAAAAAGTTCATGGTTCTTGCATGGCCTTGTCAGAGTTCAGACTTAAAAGCCAAAAACTGTGGAATGACTTGAAGACTGCAGTCCAAACGGTCACCATCAAATTTAACTGGACTTGAGCAGTTCTGCAAAGAGTGTGCGAATATTACAAAGTCTAGATGAGCAAAGTTAGTAGAGACATATCCCAAAAAACAAAGGCCTTTTTCACACTCGGGCAGGGGGTCCGTTAGCTGCACTACAGGTGCTATATTTAGCACCAAAACGCCTGAAAAACGCCTCAGTGTGAAAGGGGTTTAAAGGCTGTAATTAAAGCAAAAGGTGGTCTTTTTCCAACTTCGTGATTCTGATTATTATTATTTTAATATTTTTCTGACAGGTTGGTGTTCTTTCACTTGAATGTTATAAGTTGCACTGAGTAAAGAAAGCTGCATAAAACAGTAATTATTTTCTATACCTACTGTAAACTAATATCTTCTACACATTTTCTACAGATTTGCCATGATACAAAAAGTAATACATAGTAATAAAAGTGGTTTCCAATAAGTTCCTGCATTCAGTTTTTACACAACCATTAGATTCTAAATTTTGTTTTCAGTGCTTGGAATACAGGTTAAGGTAATGCTGCTGCAGAGTTACTTTAGTAGTGTAATAGTGTTTAGTTTACCTGTTAAGGTTACATTTTAGGTTGCGTTTAGCACTCATTTTGTCACATTTGAATCCCTTGCTGTTATGACAAGTTCTGATACTTGTGAGTAATGCTGGAGCATTATGTTAAGCCAAGACTCCTCAAAATTTCCAGTAACACACCACTATTATGGGCTGTTTCACTGGCCAACAGGAATATGTAGGAGGAAGCAAAGGACACACAAGCTTCAAAACCACCAGGAAATGCCTGCCTAAGATGCTTTAGGTATGTGGAAGCACCTTTATATGCCGGCACTTTATTATATCTACCACAGTTCATAAGGGAGGGTTTAGAATTTACAACTCTTGCCTCCAGAAACCACTGTCCAACACCCTGGGTGAGGAACTAAAATGTTAGATTTTTAAGTCCTGTCCACTCTCCCCTGCCCCCTATAACTCCAAGACTTTTGCATGCGATTACCTCTTGATATGCAGCTTCCTTTTCACGCAACTTTCTTTCCAGTTTTCGACGTTCATAGGCTTCCTCTTCATCTTCTTCTCTGTCTCGCTTTTTCTCTTTATCTCTATCTCTATCTCGTTCTCGCTCTCTTTCACGCTCCCGTTCTCTCTCTCTCTCCCGGTCTCTGCTTTTCTCTCTTAAAAAAAAAAAAAAAAAAAAAATCAAAGGGGGGGTCTCACAATTGTGAATAAATAAGAAGCAAAACCCAGATAAAACCTCAAGTTTTCCTACAGACAGACATTACTGAGCTGGGCATGAATCCAGTATTGATTTCCCCACTACATTCAATCTGTATATTTAACCAGCATACATTTATAGCCATGCACATTATCAAAGCTTATGTGCTGTAGATAGTGAGAATGTCATGAAATCATCCCCCAGATACTATTCCATCAGGAACCACTGAACACTGCAATAAGCAATATTTTATGCCCATACCTTGATCGGCTTCTGTCTTTACTGTGGTCTCTCGCTCGTTCTCTCTCCTTCTCACGATCTCGTTCTCTATCACGATCTCTGTCTCGTTCTCGGTCTTTATTCCTATCACGATCTCGTTCTCGCTCTCTCTCTTTCTCCTTCTCACGCTCTCGCTCACGTTCTTTATCCCTTTCCCTTTCCCGTTCTCTCCTTTCTCGTTCCCGTTCTCGCTCTCTTTCACGCCGCTCTTTCTCAATTTCTATCCTCTCCTTTTCCTTTTTGCCCTTTTCTTCCTCCAGTTTCTATAAAAAGAGATAGAAAGTATTAATTCACTGAGAATGAAAGCAAGGGATCAAAAAGAAAAAAGAAAAAAGACAATCAAAATGTGTAGCAAAAAGAAAAAAGGCACAAGACTAGATTCCGTGCAAGAAGTAAAGTAGCTACAAGGAACAGCAATCTCCAACCATGATTTCTGTGAGGGGACTTGGGCTTAAATTAAAGCAGCACTTCATATTTGAGTGAAAAAAAAAACTGAAGTGATGTGCAAGCTAATAGATACTATGTGAATGAAAAATGACCGGTATTCAAGCATCTGCTTGTTTCAGTCTATTATTCAAAAAAAAAAATAAATAAATAAAAAAGCTAAACTATTTTATTAACAACTTAATATTGGAATGGGTTCTATTAAAATAATTTTATTAGAATAGAGCTTACCTGCTGAAGAAGCTGCTTCTCTCTCTGCAGCTGTCACTCTCCGATAACACTAACTGCTCTGGATTAAATCGTTTCCCATGGATAAGTGTGGTGGGTGCCATGGAAAAGTTAAAGCTACTCCTTCAACCAATAAGCTCAACTGTAATACAGCCACTGAAGCAAGGGAAATACTACATACGTAAAAACATTTGTGCTACCCAAGAAGTAGCCCAGCCTGACCTCTTAAATAAGAGAACCTGTAACTCCTATCTATATTCTCACAAAGAACAACCGAAAGGCAAGAGGAATGACCTGAGGCTCAATATGAGCTGGTCATATGATCACTATTAAATTGTACTGATGGATGAGATTTTTTAGTTATTTGCTTTCAGTTTAACACCCACTAGATCTTTTATTAAAAATGGCTACATAAAATGATCACATTTTGGAAGGAGGGAAAAAACAAACATGAAATGCTGCTTTGGAGCATATAAAAAGAAAAAAAAAAAAAGTGTGTACCAGCTAAGTACACAGAGTGGGGTCAAGTTGTACAAGAAAAAAAAAAAAATTGGTGGACATCGATTGAATGTAATGGCAACATTTACCTACAGCAAGACTAAGAATTTCAGCACTTACAAATGTTGGCAAAGCTCTTCACAGAGGTGATGCTAAACTTAGAAACAGTCAGGAAGGTTGGAAATCACTTGCAACATGGAATCTACTGGGGTAATCCATTCGTTCCATAGCAATGGCCAAAATATCAGTTTAATGTGGAAAAAAGAAAAACAAAAGTGTCTACGCCCAGAGTACCTTGAACACATTGGGAACAAGACATCCAAAGATCATATATTCATCCTGGTTAGCAATTGTTTGAATTAACTTACAGATGATGAGCTAGGACATGGCTCTCCAACACGGGATTAACTTTGCCTACAAGCTATGATTCTGGGAGGAAGAGCAAGTACATTTTCAAAGACAGACAAGACCATTCTAGGGCACAAATATTTTACACTTCATGGCATTTTTTAACAAATACTTAAATCCCTCCAATGGCATGTTTTTAAACATCACTGAAATGAAAATTTAAAGTAAACTACTGCAATACAAGCATAGCAAAACAAATTGTTTTTAAAAATAAGGCAATAAAATAAATTCTTTAAAACATCTTACCTTTATACCCAGCTGTATTCGGAGTCCAGGAGGAAATTGTGTACAGGTGAAAGGGACAGAAAGGTGAAGGCCTTCACAAGCAAATGTATGGGGCCACAAATGCAAGGTGGTTAGCATAGTGTGTTTTAGTGTTTTGCAAAGGTTACAAGGACAGGCATAAATGGCAAAGGAAAGGAAGGGAGAAGGAGAGTTAAAAGTACAAAGTGCTTCACACCATGGATAACCAAATTTATTTTATGTTATAGGTCTACATTAATCATTGCCATTTGGGATATTTTAAGCTAAAAAAAAAAATAAACTTACCTCTTTCAGATATTAAATTGAAAAGTTAAACTGAACCAGCATAATCAATACTTACATTACATGCACCAGGTTTCATGGAATGATCCAAAAATATTAGAAGGAAATTTTACCATCTAGGAACTAAAGGGTGATGTTAAGGGCTTTTTTGCAATTAATAAGACCTTCTGCCAGTCAGACAAAAAGCAGTATGGCAATCTATGGTAACAAATGTAAGGAAATAATTTGCTGAATATGCTACTAGGGCCCAATTAAATTTACTTGCACTTTGTTAAAGGAATGTGGGGAAAAGGGAAAAAACAAAGGGACAGGAAGTATAACCAGAGAGATAGAGGACTTAAAAACACTCTTACCTTATTGTCTTCAGATTCATCAGTGCTGTAAATGGACACCCCCTACATTACTGATACCCTGACAGCCCATAAGGAGGCTACAGTGTTATTTTAGACAGCCCTAACACAAACATGCAAAGGTTCACTGTGCTCTGGGAATTGGCTCTGGGAAAAATCACAACAGAGCATTTAAAATGAACAACCTATACCCCAAATTAATCAAAATGCCATTTGAATTATTTTCATTTATAAAACAAAAACAAATTTACATAATTCGAACCTTTGAGTGAAACTAAACCCTGAGCCTATAAAAAGATACCATACTTACAGAGTGCCTTTCAGGCAAAAACAGGTTCAAACACTACTATCACCAAAAAGTCACAAGATTTTCTTAGTTAATAAGGACATAAATAAAGCCATATCAATTAATGGACTCAAACTAAACAGAAAATCCTTCACTGAATGGGTTAAGGACACTGGGAGCCTACTATGTATATATTATACACTAGCAAAGCCAGTTGCCACTTTGCACATTTTTTTTCAGAGGGGGTATCCGAAATATATAGAATAAAAACAGGAGCTCATACTTACATTCATATTCCATGTTACTTTCCAAGCTGTGAGTTTCATCTTGCATTAGTCACCATATGATCTCTATCATAATGGTGGGGGTCAATGAATAGATTAGCTTTAAAGGGAATTTACAATTCTTCCATGCATCTTAATTGTGGCACATGTGGAAACCACTCATCTATTTTTAATCACTAAAATGTGTGTAAAAAGCTTTGAATTTTATCAGCTTTTTTTTTATCAGTGAAGTGTGATGGTGTTACAGATATGACAATGTATGGTAGTAAGATTAATTTAATCAAATGTTTAAATGCTGTATGTTTCAATTTGGAACACAAGTGTGTGAGACTGTTTGAATTTCTTGCGGCATAGCATATCAGCTGATAAACTACCATGAATTACTTTGTTCAAGCTGAACAATAATAAGAAAGTATATACATATACCGCTCAACCTCAATGCCTGCATTCATCTTCTCACATATAGGGATGATGCTTGTGCTACAACTATGTGGTTCTTCAATCTGAAAAAAGCACGTTCTTTTAAATGACAAAACAAAAGTGAAAATTACCTTGTGTGTATCTCTGAATTTACTGATCTCACGAGAAATAAGGTCTCTCTTATCTTCCTCCATTTCTATTGCATTTATGTCTTCTTGCTGGAAAAATTATCAGTGATTTTTTTCATTTAAATTTTTTATTCACTGGGTCTAACACAGAGACAGAGAGTTGAGGTATTAAAGTAAAAAAGAGTTATTACCTGATAACCCCTTTTCCAGTTATCGTCCAGGACTGTCGACAGAAGAGAGATGGCTCCACCCACCTGCAGGAAATAAAAGACTAGATAGTTTAAAAAATGGCCTCTAGGAGGCAGCAACCTCAGTAGTAGCAAGATAACTGTACTTTTAACCATAGAAATGCCCAGGACATCGACAATGCTCTAGTAGAGTGCTGTGATCCACAGGGGGCAAGGCCTGGCTGACAACAGTAAGTCACAGTGATTTCCATGCTATAGAGGCTTTCTATGCCCTTTTTTATTTGCTGCAACTGTTGAGCAGACTGAATAGAGGCTTTCCTGAAATGTCTGATATGCTTGACTTGAAAATACATCTGCGAACATCCAGTGAGGCAAACTATTTTTGGGTTTGCGGTATTTTCTTCAGAATGACAGTAAGGCTCCTGGGTTCTGTGGAATTTAGTGTCCAAACTGGTGAGGGAAGTGTGATGCATTTTAAGGATGACTGTCTTGAAGCAGGGCATAAAACCATACTTTCACTGAAAAAGCCTGGAGTTCAGACTCCTCATGCTGACATGGTGGCCAATAGAAGTCAGTTTCAGGGACGCCTCTTCCTTTCGTTCAAGAGAGCTTTTGGACATATGGTCTAGTATCAAAGAGGTCCAAGAGGGTATCATCTAACTCCAAGGAGGAGAGAGTCTGTGAAATGCTTTGAAGAATCTTATGATCATAATGTCTCTAGCCAGGTTCTGTCCAAGTATACTCATAATACTGTGAAAACAGAAAAAAGGAGAAAACAGACTTTGAAGGTTGCCACGATTATAGTGGCAACCTTCAAAAGTCTGTTTCCTCCTTTTTTTGCTCAATTATAACTGGATGTGGTGTCACGTTCTGCAATATGTCTCAAATCCCCCTTTTTTTTGTAATATACTCATAGTACTGCTACCTGCACTTTAAGGGTACTACTGATGGCAAGACCCTTATCCGGCTTCCCTCTGAAAGAAGTCTTGGGCAAGAGCAGTATCTGCTGGGTTGAATATGTAGTGCTTAGTCCAAGCAGAATACTTATTCCAAATCTTCCTGTAATCTACTGTGGCGACAGGCTTCCTGTATTACAAGGGGATGGGAATTAATTTGTCTGTCCTTTCTCTGAGAACTTTCCTTACACGATCTAGGCCAACAAATGTAGTTCCCTAATGTGTGGGAGTAAGTTCTGTTTTTGGGACGGGTCAAGTCTGAGAGAAAGGATCATTTGACATGTGCTGTAGAGCCAAGAATCATGTCCTCTGCAGACACAGAAAGGTTATTAGGCTTACTTTATAATTATATAGGCTGTTCTCCTGTACTACTTTGCCCAGGAGAGCTGCGATATATCCTACATGCTCAGGAAAGTCTATCTGTAGGAGGCCACAGCATCAGACTAGGAGCTGAAAGATCCCCAGGTGGGGCTGCCACCTGAGGGCTCAGGAGATACATAAAATAGTTCTCAGAGTCCTAGATGCGAGTTGCTATCAATGATTCAAGGCTTTTTTTTCGACACATCAAAGCAATAGGATCTGCAGTAGTTCTGAGAGATTTGATTTCTTCTTGGTGATTCAGGTATGTGAATGCTGTAGTGTTTTCTGAGAGAATCTGCTTGTTTCCTCCAGATCTTTGTTTTAAAGATAAACAGGGATTTCTCCACTGCTTTAACCTGCCTTATGGTTGGACACAGGGCTGAAAGCTGGGGCATACATTTGCCTTAAAGTGGATGTAAACCCTCACATATATCCAGTGAAGTGAACAGCCTCAGATGATACACAGAGATGAAAAAAAAATCTCCCTACATAGGTTTTACTTGTATATGTGCTGTCTTCAACTTTCTAGACTGTTTCGAAAGTGCAGGTCGTGTTAGAATTTTTTCTTCCTGTTCCACCACTGGGCGTGGATTCTTGGCACACGCTTTGTGACAGCTGATTGGAGAAAAGGCACACACACCCTCTCAACATAGGCAGAGGAAGGAAGAAATGTGCAGAGCTGTGCTGTGAATAGACCAGCTGTCTGCTAATCTATTTCTATGCACCATCCCCAACACAAATATCAGGCTGGTTTTATGTCGGTTGTCGGAAAGCTTGTCAGAAGTTATCATGCT